>NC_074670.1:22926409-23149709 GCF_029448725.1 Salvelinus fontinalis | reverse complement strand
GACTGACCACGACACACACACTTAACCTGCCTTACTTCACTTTCTCTAAGCCTTCTGATCCCTCTGTCTATCTCAGTTTGTTTTCCAGTAATGTTTTATATCTGTCTCTAATACTTTTTCACATTTTCTGCCGCACAAGGTCATTTTAGCTTCTTCAAAACTGTAAACCCCAACGGGGTATGGGATGGTTTGGAACAAACATTTCCAGAAAAGGAAGATGATCATCTCCTTTTTTTCTTTCCCTCTGTCCACCTTTTTTAAAATCTCCATCCCTCTGTAAGCTGTGTGTCTCTCTGGATCTCTCAACTCCACCGTGTATAACTGGTCTCTCTCCTTGTCTACTACCCTCTCGTGGCCCTGAGAAACTCAGACAACATCTTTGCTCCTAGATAACCACCTCTCTCTCTCTTTCTTTCTCCCTCTCTCTCCCACTCTCTCTCTATCTACTGCTCCCTCCATCCCTCCCTACCTCGCTCCCTCCCTCCCTCACAATTTGTCTCTACGTATCTGGGTAAAGCTCTCCAAAAAGCACTTGCCAGATCTCA
The DNA here is from genome assembly GCF_029448725.1 of Salvelinus fontinalis. Classification (NCBI taxonomy): domain Eukaryota; kingdom Metazoa; phylum Chordata; class Actinopteri; order Salmoniformes; family Salmonidae; genus Salvelinus; species Salvelinus fontinalis. Next base: position 23,149,164 of record NC_074670.1, on the reverse strand, counting down.
AGGATTTGGAAAGCTCTGGTCTTTATCCACCCCTGTACGGTGAGATTGATGGGCTGCCTAAGTGCTCTGATTTCCTCCAGTTATTAAACACATTCATCACACGCCTTCCTCTCAATTATTAAGATGAGAGAAAGAAAGGTATAGAGTTGAGAAGTCAGTAAGTGCTGCATGGCAGGGCTGCTGCTGAGGCTCGCCCGGCCTCGCTCGCAGTGATTAAATAGCATTTAAGAGGGCCATGCAGGCTTCCTCTCATTCTCCTCCTGTTGCCCTGGCCTGGGAATGTGATGCTGCATTTCACATGAAGGAGAAGCTATCATCAGGAGGTTTATGTATCTTAACGTCAGGTCCAACTTCAGACTTATTACGTCATTGTATCGGGCCCGGCCACTAATTCAACCTGTGATTAATTGCTGGGTTGATTGAGCCTGTGAGGAGAGTTTGCTGTCTGCCTCATTTCAGTTAGACTACTCAGGCACAGTGTTCCTTTTTCATTAACACCAGCCAGACCTGGGTTCAAATACTATTTGAAATGAATGAAAATACTTAAGCTGTGCTTGATTTAGTTTGCCTGGCTCAATGAAACCAACATAATAGTGCCAAACCCCGCTCAACGGGCACTACAGGCAGGCTAAAGCAAAAGCTGAAAGTATTTGAAATAGTTCAAATGGTATTTGAACCCAGGTCTGAGACAAGCACAGGTACAGTATTGGGTTTTAATGAGATGCTGAACTAGACTAGTGCCTTAAATAGATGATGTAGTCCCATTTTAAACAAGCGACGTATGCTGGAAGCAATTAATACTATGTTTCTCCAAATGCTTCAACTGCCATTCATGGAAATGGTGGATATTTTAAAAGAGCTGGTTCAGAAGGTCATCTGAACATTAATATATGTATAAAACATATTTTTTTAAGGGAAGCTGCAACTACAGTATTTTCTGCATGAACCATTGGTCCACTTTATGGAGCTTATTTACATTTAGCATCAAGTTAAATGGCTTTCATTTAAAATCCATTGCTCACATTCTATTATAAACAGAGTGATATTACTGGAACAACTTTTACAGCATATTAATGTTTAAGTAACTCCCATTATGGCAATCTCTCTCACCCTTTCTCACCTTCTCGCTCTCTCTTTGTCTCTCTCTCTGTCAGTGATTTTCATTTTCTCTCTGTGGCCTGTTTGCCATACATTCTGCAGCCTCCCATAGTGCAATTTATGGATTTTATTACATTTCTTAAGAGTAATGCCTTTGACACTGTCGGATCAGGTTTGTTAAATGCACGCGCGCACACACACACACGCACGCACGCACGCACGCAAGCACGCACACGTACACGTACACACACGCATAAGTTCCAACGTACACACACATGCATGTATAAGTTCCATCTGACTGTTCAATTCAGGGCCATGATGGCCAGAAGCAGCCTGGTCTAATTGAAGTCTAGGTCCTCAGTTTGATGGAAGGTAATGATACGTAGTATCTACTGCTTCTTTGATCCAATCAGGAAACTCAGCGGGACATGTCCCTTCCAACCACTGGCAGAAAGAATGTCTGCTTCTCATACCTTTGAAAATACACCAGATTGGTTGTGTTTTTTTTGTTGATCACCACGTTTAACAGTTTCTCTTGGATTGCCTACTAGCGTTGCCTGCACTACAAAGTTCTCCTCTTGCAACAATTGACTCTGTTTCAGCTCTCAACATGCCAACACCCGCTCCTGCCTCCGCTGCGACCAGTCGACCTCCATGGCGATATCTCTCCGCTTTCTCCTCTCTCTCTCTCTCTCTCTCTCTTTCTCTCTTTCTCTCTTTCTCTCTTTCTCTCTCTCTCTCTCTCTCTCTCTCTCTCTCTCTTTCTCTCTCTCTCTCTCTCTCTCTCTCTCTCTCTCTCTCTCTCTCTCTCTCTCTCTCTCTCTCTCTCTCTCTCTCTCTCTCTCTCTACCGCTCGGCCTCTCTTTTTCCCTCACACTCTCTCGCTCTCTCTCTCTCTCTCTCTCTCTCTCTCTCTCTCGCTCTTGCTCTCTCTCTCTTGCTACTTATGACTGCCACTCAAGCAGAGCCTTGTTTAGTCATCACCTCCCTACACAAAGCTCTGGGTGGTCAAAGATAGCAAGTAGTGGGAATCTGGAGCATTAGAGAGACAGAGAGTGAACGAGGGAGAGAGAAGAAGAGGGGAGACTACTGGGTGTATGTGTGAGAGAGCTGGTGAGGGAGATGGAGAGAGATATGGATGGATAGAGTGAGAGATAGAGGCCACAGAGAGGGTGTTGAGTCAGAGAGCATCCTGTTGTCTCACGCTACGGGAACGTGACTGTCTGTCTGTGTGTGAGTCCCTGGGACCTGCAGATGACCTGGTGTGTTAATGTAGCCGACTCTGGAGAAGATTGATTTCATTCAGCAGGCCATTACACACTGTCCATGAGAGCATGCTCTCACACAAACACAGGTGGCCGCGAAAACCACCTCAAGCCACCGTGGCAACGCCCTCTGAGCGCTTTGATCTTCAGCTGACGTGAGGGTGACACATAAAGCATAAAGCGCCCAGGCTGGTACTAAAGACTGGAGAGGGAGCGGCCTGTCACATCCAACCACAGAGCACCTGTTTCATAAAATACATCCATAAAGTCTTCATGATAGATAGGAGAAGACAACAAATAATGGTCCACACATGCTTAGTACACCACATCATCACAACAACCAAAACAGGTGGGACATGTTTTACTACTGAAATAAACCTGGATTGGGAGTTCTGTATACAGTATATAAAGAATGAATGGATGAAATTCAGAAAAAGGGTTGGGCAGCGATCAGCTGAGTCTTTCTGGGTAAGTCTCTAAGATCTTTCCACACCTGGATTGTGAAACATTAGCCAATAATTATTTTTCAAAATTCATTGCTAGACAACCATTTTCAGGTCTCGACATAGATTTTCAAGTACATTTAAATAAAAACTGTAACTCGACCACTCAAGAAAATTCACTGTCTTCAGTGTAGATTTGGCTTTGTGTTTAAGGCTATTGTCCTACTGAATGGTGAATTTGTCTCCCAGTGTCTGGTGGAAGCAGGTTTTCCTCTAGGATTTTTCCTGTGCTTAGCTCTATTCTGTTTCTTTTTTTATCCTGAAAAAGTCCTTAACGATTACAAGCATACCCATAACATGATGCAGCCACAACTATGCTTGAAAAGGCCAGCATCCCGGAGTCACCTCTTCACTGTTGATGTTGAGACAGGTGTTTTGCAGGTACTATTTAATCCAGTTGATGACTTGTGAGGCATCTGTTTCTCAAACTAGACACTCTGATGTACTTGTCCTCTTACTCAGTTGTGCACCCTGGCCTCCCACTCCTCTTTCTATTCTGGTTGCACGACGCCAGGACAGCGGAGTCAATCACCACCTTCCGGAGACACCTGAAACCCCACCTCTTTAAGGAATACCTAGGATAGGATAAAGCAATCCTTCTGACCCCCCCCCCCCCCCCCTAAAAGATTTAGATGCACTATTGTAAAGTGGCTGTTCCACTGGATGTCAGAAGGTGAATGCACCAATTTGTAAGTCGCTCTGGTTAAGAGCGTCTGCTAAATGACTTAAATGTAAATGTAAATGGTTAGCGCCAGTTTGCGCTGTTCTGTGAATGGAGTAGTACACAGCGTTGTATGACATTGTTATGATCGTCATGGGAAGAAGTGGACCAAAGCGCAGCGTGGTACGTGTTCATTCTATTTATTTATTTAATGAACACCAACAACAACAAAACAAAATACGAACGTGACGTTCTGCAGGGCAAAATAACAACCAATGCAAAAATAAGATCCCACAAATGAAAGAGGGAAAAAGGACTGCCTATGTTTGATCCCAATCAGAGACAACGATGGACAGCAGCCTCTGATTGGGAACCACACTCGGCCAAAAACCAAGAAACAGATAACATAGAATGCCCACCCCAAATCACACCCTGACCTAACCAAATAGAGAAATAAAACGGCTCTCTAAGGTCAGGGTGTGACAGTACCCCCCCCCCCCCCAAAGGTGCGGGCTCCCGGCCACAAACCTGAACCTATATGGGAGGGTTCGAGTGGGCATCTACCCTCGGTGGCGGCTCCGGTTCGGGACGTAGCCCGCGCTCCCTATTCTGATCCCCCCACTTCTGTGGAACCGGACCGTGGATCGTCGCCGGGGACTCCGGACCGTGAATCGTTGCAGGAGGAACCGGACTGTGGATCATCGCCAGAGGCTTCGAACTGGGAACCCCCGCGGGAGACTCTGGACTGCAGATCGTCGCCGAAGACTCTGGACTGTAGACCGTCGCTGGAGGCCCCGGACTGCGGACCATTGCTGGAGGCCCCGGACTGGGGACCACCTCGGGGACGGTCGCTGGAGGCTCCGGACTGGGGACCGTCGCTGAAGGCTCCGGACTGGGGACCATCGCTGGAGGCTCTGGACTGGGGAGACACACTGCAGGCCTGGTGCGTGGAGCAGGCACAGGATTCACCAGTCTGGGGAGACACACTGCAGGCCTGGTGCGTGGAGCAGGCACAGGATTCACCAGTCTGGGGAGACCCACAGGAGGCCTGGTCCGTGGAGCAGGCACAGGATTCACCAGTCTGGGGAGACACACTGCAGGCCTGGTGCGTGGAGCAGGCACAGGATTCACCAGTCTGGGGAGACCCACAGGAGGCCTGGTCCGTGGAGCAGGCACAGGACTCACCGGGCTGGAGAGACACACTGGAGGCCTGGTTCGTGGAGCAGGCACAGGACTCACCGGGCTGGAGAGACACACTGGAGGCCTGGTTCGTGGAGCAGGCACAGGACTCACCGGGCTGGAGAGACACACTGGAGGCCTGGTTTATGGAGCAGGCACAACCCGTCCTGGCTGGATACCCACTTCAATCCAGCAAGTGCGGGGCACCAGCACAGGACGCACTGGGCTGTGAAAGGACACTGGAGGTCTGGAGCTTAGAGCTCGCACAACCCCTCCTGGCTGAATCACCACTTTATCCTGGCACGTTCGAGGCGCTGACACAGGACGCACTGTTGTGCAGGCTGGGCTGTGCAGGCACACAGGAGACACCTTGCGCAGAGCCGGCACAGGATATACCGGACCGAGGAGGCGCACTGGAGACCAGGAGCGCTGAGCCGGCACCACCCTTTCTGGCTGGATACCCTTCTTTACGCTGCAGGTACGGAGAGCATGTACTGCACGCACTGGGCTGTGACTTTGCACTGAAGGCACGGCGCGTAAAACCGGAAAACATGGCACTAGAACCGTGACCAACTCCGCTCGCCCCGCTCACCAACCCGTGTACCCCACCCAAAATGTTTTGGGTTGCCTCTCGTGCTCCCGTCTCTGCCGTAACTCCTGATCTCTCCGCTCCTCTCTATCGGCCTCCGCCTGTTTCCATGGCAGGCTTTTGTCGCCTGCCATGTTCTCCTCCCATGTCCACGATGTCCTAAACTCCCTTCTCTCCCGTGCCCAGGATCCCTTCTCCTCCTGGCTATGCTGCTTGGTCCTTTTGTGGTGGGATCTTCTGTTCTTCTGATCTTCTGATCTTCTTTTATTTCAACTTTATTTAACCAGGTAGGCCAGTTGGGAACAAGTTCTCATTTACAACTGCGACCTGGCCAAGATAAAGCAAAGCAGTGGGACAAAAGACAACAACACCGAGTTACACATGGGATGAACAAAAGTACAGTCAATAACAATAGAAAAATCTATATACAGTGTGTGCAAATGGCGTAAGGAGGTAAGGCAATAAATAGGACATAGTTGCTAAGTAATTACAATTCAGCAAATTAACACTGGAGTGATAGATGTGCAGATGATGATGTGCAAGTAGAAATACTGGTGTGCAAAAGAGCAAAAAAAGTCAATAAAAACAATATGGGAATGAGGTAGGTAGTTGGATGGGCTATTTACAGATGGGCTGTGTACAGCTGCAGCGATCGGTGAGCTGCTCAGATAGCTGATGCTTAAAGTTAGTGAGGGAGTTATAAGTCTCCAACTTCAGCGATTTTTGCAATTTGTTCCAGTCATTGGCAGCAGAGAACTGTAAGGACAGGCGGCCAAAGGAGGTGTTGGCTTTGGGGATGACCAATGAGATATACCTGCTGGAGTGTGTGCTACGGGTGGGTGTTGTTATCGTGACCAGTGAGCTGAGATAAGGCAGAGCTTTACCTAGCAAAGACTTATAGATGACATGGAGCCAGTGGGTCTGGCGACGAATATGTAGCGAGGGCCAGCCGACGAGAGCATACAGGTCGCAGTGGTGGGTGGTATATGGGGCTTTGGTGACAAAACGGATGGAACTGTGATAGACTGCATCCAATTTGCTGAGTAGAGTGTTGGAGGCTATTTTGTAAATGACACCGCCGAAGTCGAATATCGGTAGGATAGTCAGTTTTACGAGCGTATGTTTGGCAGCGAGAGTGAAGGAGGCTTTTTTGCGAAATAGGAAGCCGATTCTAGATTTAATTTTGGATTGGGGATGCTTAATATGAGTCTGTATTTGTAGTTGTCCACATATTCTAAGTCAGAACCGTCCAGAGTAGTGATGCTAGTTTTACTAGCGTTTAAGAGCAGTTGGAGGCCATGGAAGGAGTGTTGTATGGCATTGAAGCTCATTTGGAGGTTTGTTAAAACCTCAATGGGCTTGGTGTACCGCTAGCGTGCCACTACGACAACATCCGGTGAAATTGCAGAGCGTGAAATACAAAATACAAAAATCGTAATATTAAACATTCATGAAAATACAAGTGTCATACATCATTCTTTAGCTTACAATCTTGGTAATCGAACCGCTTTGTCCGATTTACAATAAGCTTCACGGCGAAAGCATAGCATTTGATTGTCTGAGGATAAAAATATTTTTCAAACCAGCAGAGGCGTCACAACAATCAGAAATAGAGATAAAATAAATCACTTACCTTTGAAGATCTTCCTCTGTTTGCAATCCCAATGGTCCCAGCTACACAACAAATGATTGTTTTGTTCGATAAAGTCCTTCTTTATATCCCAAAAAAATCTGTTTAGTTGGCGCGTTTGATTCACTAATCCACCCATTCAACTCGTTCAACATGCAGACAAAGGAATCCCAATGTTACCGGAAAACTTTGTCCAAACAAGTCAAACAATATTTCGAATCAATCCTCAGGTACTCTAATATGTAAATAAACGATAAAATTTAAGACAAATGTAGTATGTTCAATACCAGAGATAAATAATGAAGTGCGTGCCCTCATTCACGCACGCCACAAGACTAGAGTCCTAATGAGGGACACCTTGGAAAAACTACAACTACTTGTTCACTTTTCAAAAAACAAGCCTGAAACCTTTTATAAAGACTGTTGACATCCAGTGGAAGCCATAGGTACTGCAATCTGGGTCCTTTCTGGTTGGAAGGTCAATAGGCCAACAGGAATGGCCTTGGAGCTAAAAAAAAAACAATTTCCGGATGGATTTTCCTCGGGTTTTCACCTGCAATATCAGTTCTGTTATACTCACAGACATTAATTTAACAGTTCTAGAAACTTCAGAGTGTTTTCAATCCAATTCCACTAATTATATGCATATCCTAGCTTCTGGGACAGTGGTGATCGTGAGTAAAAAGCAGTTTACCTTGGGCACGCCAGACAGACGAAATTCAGGATACTGCACCCTAGCCCAGAGAGGTTAACACAGTGTCCAAAGAAGGGCCAGATGTATACAGAGTGGTGTCGTCTGCGTAGAGGTGGATCAAGGAATCACCCGCAGCAAGAGCGACATCATTGATATATACAGAGAACATAGTCGGCCCGAGAATTTAACCCTGTGGTACCCCCATAGAGACTGCCAGAGGTCCGGACTACATGCCCTCCGATTTGACACACTGAACTCTATCTGAGAAGTAGTTAGTGAACCAGGTGAAGCAGTCATTTGAGAAACCAAGGCTGTTGAGTCTGCCGATAAGAATATGCTGATTGACAGAGTCGAAAACCTTGGCCAGGTCGATGAAGACGGCTGCACAGTACTGTCTTTTATCGATGGTGGTTATGGTATCATTTAGTTCCTTGAGCGTGGCTGAGGTGCACTCGTGACCAGCTCGGAAACCGGATTGCACAGCGGAGAAGTTACGGTGGGATTCGAAATGGTCAGTGATCTGTTTGTTAACGTGGCTTTCGAAGACTTTGGAAAGGCAGGGCAGGATGGATATAGGTCTGTAACAGTTTGGGTCTAGAGTGTCACCCCCTTTGAAGAGGGGGATGACCACGGCAGCTTTCCAATCTTTAGGAATCTCAGACGATACGAAAGAGAGGTTGAACAGACTAGTAATAGGGGTTGCAACAATGGCGGCGGATAATTTTAGAAAGAGAGGGTCCAGATTGTCTAGCCCAGCTGATTTGTAGGGATCCAGGTTTTGCAGATCTTTCAGAACATCTGCTATCTGGATTTGGGTGAAGGAGAAGCTGGGGAGGCTTGGGTAAGTAGCTGCGGGTGGTGCGGAGCTGTTGGCCGGGGTTGGAGTAGCCAGGAGGAAAGCATGGCCAGCCGTAGAGAAATGCTTATTGAAATTCTCGATTATCATGGATTTATCAGTGGTGATCGTGTTTCCTAGCCTCAGTGCTGTGGGCAGCTGGGAGGAGGTGCTCTTATTCTGCATGGACTTTACAGTGTCCCAGAACTTGTTGGAGTTAGAGCTGCAGGATGCAAATTTCTGTTTGAAAAAACTAGCCTTTGTTTTCCTAACTGACTGTGTGTATTGGTTCCTGACTTCCATGAAAAGTTTCATATCGCAGGGACTATTCGATACTAGTGCAGTACGCCACAGGATGTTTTTGTGCTGGTCGAGGTCAGTCAGGTCTGGAGTGAACCAAGGGCTATATCTGTTCTTAGTTCTAAATTTTTTGAAAGGGGCATGCTTATTTAAGATGGTAAGGAAATTACTTTTAAATAACAACCAGGCATCCTCTACTGACAGAATGAGGTCAATATCCTTCCAGGATACCCGGGCCAGGTCGATTAGAAAGGCCTGTTCTTAGAAGTGTTTTAGGGAGCGTTAGACAGTGATGAGGGGTCGTCGTTTGACCGCGGACCCATAACGGGATGTAGGCAATGAGGCAGTGATCCTTGAGATGCTGATTGAAAACAGCAGAGGTGTATTTGAACTGTTTGGGCATAGACCTGGAAAGTATGACAGAACTTTACAGGCTATCTCTGCAATAGATTGCAACTCCTCCACCTTTGGCAGTTCTATCTTGAAGGAAAATGTTGTAGTTTTGGTGGCCTTCCTAAGCCTGGATTCAGACACGGCAAGGAGATCAGGGTTGGCAGAGTGTGCTAAAGCAGTGAGTAAAATAAACTTAGGAAGGAGGCTTCTGATGTTAACATGCATGAACCAAAGGCTTTTACGGTTGCAGAAGTCAACAAATGAGAGCGCCTGGGGACACACAGGGTTCTGGGTTAACCTCTACATCACCCGAGAAACAGAGGAGGAGTAGGATGAGGGTACGGCTAAAGGCTATCAAAACTGGTCGTCTAGTGCTTTGGGAACAGATAATAATAGGAACAGATTTCTGGCCGTGGTAGAATAGATTCAGGGCATAATGTACAGACAGGGGTATGGTAGGGTGCGGGTGCAGTGGAGGTAAACCTAGGCATTGAGTGATGATGAGAGAGGTTGCATCTCTGGAGGCACAAGTTATGCTAGGTGAGGTCACCACATGTGTGTGAGGTGGGACGAAAGAGGTATCTGAGGCATGTTGAGTGGGGCTATAGGCTCCGCAGTAAAATAAAACAATGATAACTACCCTAAACAACAGTATACAAGGCATATTGACATTAGAGAGAGACATAAAGCAAGGCATATAGCAATCACAGGTGATGATTGGAAGAGTTAGCTAAGACAACAACTGGTAAGACAACAACAGCTAATCAGCGAAGACAACAACAACAACAGGTAAAATAGCGATGAATGGGCGGAGAGGGTCAGTTAACTACACACAGGGTCTGAGTTCGAGACTGGGGCCGACAGATAAACAAAATAAACAAAATGAAGTACCGTGATTAATTAATTAACAGTCCAGCAGGCATCAGCTATGTAGTCAGGTGATCATAGGGTCCAGTGAACAGCAATAGATGAAACAGGGAAGCCGTTAGGTAGTCGTTACTACGCTAGCAAGTGGGAGACACGGAGTTCATAAAGATAGCAGGCCGGGGCTAGCAGAAGCATCTTCTCTGGCGTCCGGCAAAGGGCGGTTGAGGGCACAACGGACGGAATTATGTCGGCAGACCAGTCGTGATGGATCGGCGGGGCTCCATGTCGACAAATACTCAACTAGTCTTAAAAGGCCAGTATTATTGCTTCTTTAATCAGGACAACAGTTTTCAGCTGTGCTAACATAATTGCAAAAGGGTTTTCTAAAATGATAAACTTGGATTAGTTAACACAACGTGCATTGGAACACAGGAGTGATGGTTGCTGATAATGGGCCTCTGTACGCCTATGTAGATATTCCATAAGAAATCTGCCATTTTTACAATAGTCATTGACAACATTAACAATGTCTACACTGTATTTCTGATCAATTTGATGTAATTTTAATGGACAAAAATTTGTTTTTCTTTCAAAAACAAGGACATTTCTAAGTGACCCCAAACTTTGAATGGTAGTGTATATACATGTGTGAATAACTAGTTTACTAACAATTACAAATGTGGTAGTAATGATTAATAAATGCTGAGCAAACGGTTTGTAAATGGCTGGTTTTGCTTGTAAATACCTTTTTAGTTTTATTACATTTTCTAGTTTTAATGGTTTATTATGGACCCTGAAAATAAAGTGTTACCACAGGATGTTGCTGGGCCCAGCACAGGCAGTGTGGTCCCCTCTTCTACTGGTCCCAGTGATACTAGGCTTACAGTGCATTCGGAAAGTATTCAGACCCCTTGACCTTTTCCACATTTTGTTACGTTACAGACAAATTGAGTAAATTGTTTTTCCCCCTCATCAATACACAAACAATACCTCATAATGACAAAGCAAAAACAGGTTTTTAGATTGTTTTGCAAAAAAAAAAAAAAATGACATCACATTTACATACAGTTGAAGTCAGAAGTTTACATACACTTAGGTTGAAGTCATTAAAACTCGTTTTTCAACTACTCCACAAATGTTTGGTTAAAACAAACTATAGTTTTGGCAAGTCGGTTAGGACAACTTCTTTGTACATGACACAAGTAATTGTTCCAAATTTGAAAAACTTTTTCTTAACTCTATTTCTTGAACTGCAATGTTGGTTAAGGGCTTGTAAGTATTCATTGTATTCGGCGCATGTGACAAATACAATTTGATTTGATTTGATTTGCACAGCTATTTCAGGTCTCTCCAGAGATGTTTGATCGGGTTCAAGTCCGAGCTCTGGCTGGGCCACTCAAGGACATTCAGAGACTTATCCCGATGCCACTTCTGTGTTGTCTTGGCTGTGTGCTTAGGGTCATTGTCCTGTTGGAAGGTGAACCTTCGCCCCAGTCTGGGGTCCTGAGCGCTCTGGAACAGGTTTTCATCAACGATCTCTCTGTACTTTGCTCCATTCATTTTTCCCTCGATCCGGACTGGTCTCCCAGTCCCTGCCACTGAAAACATCCCCACAGTATGATGCTGCCTCCAACATATTTCATCGTAGAATCGTAAAAATATGACTTTTTATTTTTTCAACAAAAGTAACGCACTAGCCCTGTGCTAGCCCTGTATTAGCCGACTGATATAGCCATCTGTAGCACGGGCAAAAACAATTATTCTGCGCACCCCGTTTCCACAGCTATGCTTAGGAGTGACAGACTGACAGACAGACTGACAGACAGACTGACAGACATACAGACAGAGTGTGCACACGGTGATGTGAGTTTGTGTGGCTGAAATTCCAAGGCTAAATGTTTGTTCCAGTCTGCCCCTGATGCACTGGACCAAACAGAGACATTTCCTTTCCATGAGAAACATACTATTTAAATATATAAGTGGACCAAGCCGACCAAATAAGAGTATTTTCCACTTGGACTACAATATGTAAATAGATACACATACTTTCCCCTCTCCAGAATGCTCTCTCCCCTGCAGGGCATGTCAAATAGCATAGCAGAGGGATGACAGGGCGATATTGCTGAGAGTTTGTTCAGCGCAGGTTCTTCTCCTAGTCCAACCACAATCACTGACACATGTAAAGGTTTAGATGCATAAACCCCACTGTGCAGCGCTAGCTCCCACAGATCTAAGGTACACCCAGTGCCCAAAATGTCTCTGTTCAAAAGTAGTGCACTATACAGGGAATAAGCTGCCATTTGGGACCAAGCGCCAGTTAGAGTGAAGGCTACTGTCTGCAGTATCAGCTGGCTCCACAGGGCTGTGGAGGTCACAGGTTAAACCGGTGTACAGTAGACCAGGGTTGGAGTCAATTCCATTTCAATTCAGTAATTAAGTTATGTCATTGTAATTGAATTGAATTGACATCATCCCTGATATAGAATGAGTACCTGTAGCCAAAAGGCAACGGACACAGCTAAATTACATTTTTATTTTTTGTACCTTTATTTAACTAGGCAAGTCAGTTAAAAACATATTCTTACCTTCAATGACAGCCTAGGAACAGTGGGCTAACTGCCTTGTTCAGGGGCAGAATGGCAGATTTTTACCTTGTCAGCTCAGGATTTGATCTTGCCACCTTTCAGTTACTAGTCCAATGCTCTAACCTCTTGGCTACCTGCTGCCCCAATGCAGTCAAATTGAAATTCACTATATGTTTCACCGTAGGGATGGTGCCAGGTTTCCTCCAGACGTGACGCTTGACATTCAGGCCAAAGAGTTCAATCTTGGTTTCATGGTCTGAGAGTCCTTTAGGTGCCTCTTGGCAAACTCCAAGCGGGGTGTCATGTGCCTTTTACTGAGGAGTGGCTTCCATCTTGCCACTCTACAGTAAAGGTCTGATTGGTGGAATGCTGCAGAGATGGTTGTCCTTCTGGAAGATTCTCCCATCTCCACAGAGGAACTCTGGAGCTCTGTCAGAGTGACCATTGGGTTCTTGGTCACCTCCCTGACCAAGACCCTTCTCCCCAGATATCTCAGTTTGGCCGGGCAGCCAGCTCTAGGGAAGAGTCTTGGTGGTTCCAAACTTCTTAGATTTAAGAGTGATGGAGGCCACTGTGTTCTTGTAGACCTTCAATGCTGCATAAATGTTTTGGTACCCTTCCCCAGATCTGTGCCTCGACATAATCCTCTCGATGCTCTAAGGACAATTCCTTCAACCTCATGGCTTGGTGTTTGCTCTGACATGCACTGCCAACTGTGGGACCTTATTTAGACAGGTGTGTGCCTTTCCAAATCATGTCCAATCAATTGAATCTACCACAGGTGGACTCCAATCAAGTTGTAGAAACATCTTAAGGATGATCAATGGAAACAAGAAGTACCTGAGCTCAATTTCGAGTGTCATAACAAAGGGTCTGAATACTTATGTAAGTAAGTTATTTCTGTTTTTTATTTTTAGTACATTTGCAAAAATGTCTTAAAACCTGTTTTCACTTTGTTATTATTGGGTATTGTGTGTAGATTGATGAGGGGAAACATTTATTTAATCGATTTAAAAAAAAAAGGTTGGAACGTAACAAAATGTATAAAAATTGAAGGGGTCTGAATACTTTCCGAATGCACTGTAACTAAATATAGGGTGTCTCATATTTTGGAGTTCTGGTAAAATGAGGTGGGAAGGTGAGCTGTGTCTACAGAGAATGTGTAATTGTTGTTACATGGGTAATTCTATACATCAGTATGTCCAGAGCCAGGCTACAACCGTAACCACATGTTAGTGCCTGGCCCTGTTCCCCTCTTTGTTTAACTTAGTGGCAAAAATTCCTGGGGCTTTCCTTGCTTTCCATAACCCAAGCAAGCTGACTGCTTTTGGACAATATTTTTTTTTACCACTTTGTTTTCTTTATGTGTTTACGTATCCTATTTTAAATATATTCAACTAGGCAGATCTGGTCTCTAACAAGCCATTTTTGCTTTTCATATTTGGTGTTATAGCCCATTTTATATTCAAGTTGGTATTATGGGCCTTCTGTGGTATAGAATTAAGGCCATATGAAGGAGCATGGATGGTTCAGGCATTAGACCCTGAGGGGTAGATGGAGTCGGGATACAGAAGTTACTGAGGATCGACTGGTGTACAGAACTGAATTGGTGTACTGGTGTACAGAACTGAATTGGTTTACTGGTGTACAGAACTGAATTGTTGTACTGGTGTACAGAACTGAATTGGTGTACTGGTGTACAGAACTGAATTGGTTTACTGGTGTACAGAACTGAATTGGTGTACTGGTGTACAGAACTGAATTGGTTTACTGGTGTACAGAACTGAATTGGTGTACTGGTGTACAGAACTGAATTGGTTTACTGGTGTACAGAACTGAATTGTTGTACTGGTGTACAGAACTGAATTGGTGTACTGGTGTACAGAACTGAATTGGTGTACTGGTGTACAGAACTGAATTGGTGTACTGGTGTACAGAACTGAATTGGTGTACTGGTGTACAGAACTGAATTGGTGTACTGGTGTACAGAACTGAATTGCAGCATACTGGTTTCTCTCTCTCTCTCTCTCTCTCTCTCTCTCTCTCTCTCTCTCTCTCTCTCTCTCTCTCTCTCTCTCTCTCTCTCTCTCTCTCTCTCTCTCTCTCTCTCTCTCTCTGTCTCTCTCTCTGTCTCTCTCTCTGTCTCTCTCTCTCTCTCTCTCTCTCTCTCTCTCTCTCTCTTTCCTCCATCTCTTTCTCTATTTCTATATCTACTGCTGTCTTTCCCTCCTCTCTCTCCCCCCCCCCTCTCTCTCTCTCTCTCTCTCTCTCTCTCTCTCTCTCTCTCTCTCTCTCTCTCTCTCTCTCTCTCTCTCTCTCTCTCTCTCTCTCTCTCTCTCTCTCTCTCTCTCTCTCTTTGTCTCTCTCTCTCTCTCTCTGTCTCTCTTTCTCTATTTCTATATCTACTGTTGTCTTTCCCTCCTCTCTCTCTCTCCTCCATCTCTTTCTCTCTTTCTATATCTACTGTTGTCTTTCCCTCCTCTCTCTCTCTCTATGTTACATCTAAACGTACATGTTCAGTACACTTGAAGTTTTGGTGTCTAGCAATTTGACAAATATTTGTACCAAAACAAACACTTTCCATCTGTTCTGGCTGGTTGTTTGAAGGCAAACATTTAGGTAATGACAGTAATCGTGACTGAAATTAATCTGTTGGTTTTGTGCTCAGTTTTATGGCAGCTTTATTAAATATTTTTGTAATGATTAGTATCATATTGAGAATAATACAAATTATTTAATATGTTATTCAACTTCAATGAAAAAGTTAAAAAAAAATTCTAAACTGAGTGTATCTGTTTCCCATCAGTTGTAATTCAAACAAACAGGAATGGTTTCCTTTCCTCACTGCGGAGAAAACTAAACCTCTAAGTGTGGAAGGTTGCCAAAAAAACTTGCCCTTGGTGTTTTGGCCCTGGCGTTTTCTCTAAAGAGGTATTCATTTCATTTGTGTGAAAATGTGATCAATTCAATAACATCAGTCACAATCAGTGAATAACAATGGGAAAATTGTTGTTGAATACAACAATGAATAGATTGTTTTCCAGTATAGGCTCAAACTTGACCACACCACTCCCATCACTCAGTCAAATGTGTAAGAGTGCATGTTTTAGTGTATAACTTATGTGTATCCTTGGAAGCATCCCAAATGGCACCCTATTCCCTACATAGTGCACTACCCTACTGTTCAAAAGTTTGGGGTCACATAGAAATGTTCTTGTTTTTCAGAGAAAAGCACATTGTTTGTCCATTAAAATCAGAAATACAGTGTAGACATTGTTAATGTTGTAAATGACTATTGTGGCTGGAAACGGCTGTTATTGAAATTTAATATCTACATAGGCATAGGGAGTAGTACACAGCGTTGTACGAGATCTTCAGTTTCTTGGCAATTTCTCGCATGGAATAGCCTTCATTTCTCAGAACAAGAATAGACTCACGAGTTTCAGAAGAAAGTGCTTTGTTTCTGGCCATTTTGAGCCTGTAATTGAACCCACAAATGCTGATGCTCCAGATACTCAACTGGTCTAAAGAAGGCCAGTTGTATTGCTTCTTTAATCAGGACAACAGTTTTCAGCTGTGCTAACATAATTGCAAATGGGTTTTCTAATGATCAATTAGCCTTTTAAAATTATCAACTTGGATTAGCTAACACAACGTGCCATTGGAACACAGGAGTGATGGTCGCTGATAATGGGCCTCTGTACGCCTATGTAGATATTCTATAAAAAATGTGCTGTTTCCAGATACAATAGTCATTTACAACATTAACAATGTCTACACTGTATTTCTAATCAATTTGATGTTATGTTAATGGGCAAAGAAAATGGCTTTTCTTTCAAAAACATGGACATTTCTAAGTGACCCCAAACTTTTGAACGGTAGTGTACATTTGACCTTATGGGTAAGCCCTTTGGGCCCTGCTCGAAAGTTGTGCACTAGAGAACAGTGTGACATCTGGGACACAGACTGTGTATTGCCTGTGGCCTATATATGTGTGTTATGTCATGTACCCAGCCACCCCGTGTCTGGCTACGAGAAAAGGAGAGATGGTTGCGTGATTCTGTTCAACTTGGAAGAAGATTGTCATGTCTGTCTTGTTCTTAGTGATCCCATCGGGAGCCTTTGAGTCATTACAAAATGTCCAGGTAGTAAAACTTCATTTCACTTTTCTTCTCTGGAATTGCAACCAGATTGCATATAGACTCACAGTCATTTTGTTGTCAGATGCATCACTACTCTTTCATGTGCTATGTTTGATTTGTGTGGGATCCTAGTACTAGCTGCATCACAATTATGAGATAAATATTGTTATGTTCATCTGATGTCACGCTATCTGTATCTGGTGGGAAAGCTCTAGTGCAGTATCATGCTGAGTGTTTACAGAAAACACTGTAGTGTGTTTTACGTTTCCTTGACTAGTTAATAGGCTGCAACAGTATCTTTGACTAGCGTCCATTGATTATTTGCAGTATATTGTTGGGTGCTGGTGTATTTCTAACAGCAGTCTGGGTTTATATTGACCCCTGCTCCTGCCTCCATCTCTCGCTCTGCCTCAGTCTCTGCCTCTGCCTCCGCCTCTCCCTCAGTCTCTGTCTTTGCCCCGGCATCTGTCTTAGTCTCCGCCTCTACCTCTGTCTCCCCTGACAAGTTGAGCTGCCGGGCTGCTCCGTTAGTTCAGGTGAGGACGAGGCAGCCACAGTGGCTGTACAAACACACGCCAGACCCATGTTACTGTGAACAAAGCCTTACTAAGTGGTTAAACCAAGTGCCTAAAATTAGAGCTCCATAAGTTTATTATTGCTTTTATTCAGCTTCTAGTAAGAAGTGTCTGGGAAATAGTGTCAGGGAGGAGTGTTGAGAAGTTACTAGCCCAATAATATTTAGTAGATCAGAATACGTACTGCTTTAAATGTTTATTCTAGTCTATGGAGCCATTTACTTTATGTTCCTATTCTTTTATTTCTTATTTGTTATTATTGTTGTGTTGTCGAGAATGAACCTAAGCATTTCATTGGACGGTGTATACTATGTGTATCCTGTACATATGACTAATAAAACTTGAAACTTTAATGTGAACATTATGACTCAAGGATAAACACAGACCTATAGCTCAGAGGCTGGAGCAGTCTCCTGTTCTAAACCTCAGGCTAACTGAGAAGACTGAGGAGGCATGCCGTCCACACGGCAACCATTTTAAGTCAATCCCTCCAACTAAAGGTTACTAAAGGTTGTTTAGTTTACACTAAATGGCATGAAATTAACAAGAGGTTTTCTGTGATGTACTCAAATCAAACATGTCAGTCAATACAGGCTATCACTGGTCTGATTACCTACCAAGACTACCATCTTCACAGTGGCTGTGTAACCCACATTCCAAAATATCTTTCAAATGATAACTCAAGTCATGAAAAGTGCTATCAGCTTGGAGGTTAAGTGAGAATGGGACCTTCTCCAACAGCAGACCAGGGTTATCACCATCAGCAGCACTCATCCATGCAGTCTGGCCTGCCATATCGTAGCGTATCTACCGTTCGGGTCCTCTACGGAAGATCCCAGGCATGTCCGGATCTGGGGCTGATGTGCTAATTGAAGAACAATGGGCATCTTGTTTAGTGTGAGGACCATGAAAACCCATTCCCAGTTCTTCCAACTAAACCACTCCAAAAGCACACAGGCTTGGCTTCACAGGGCTTCTCAGAGCTTGGATTCTGAGATTGCAGTCATATGTAAGAAAAACATGATTCTGCAAGGAGCCATGGATTCCTGGCATTCCTCAGAATCTGTGAGAAGGAAGTAGGAGAGGTTTCTGGGGGAGAGAGAGAAGGAGAGGAGAGACAGAGGTAGAATTGGAGGAGGTGGAGTATGCGAGAGAGTGGTGTTGGATGACCTAGAGGAGGAGAGAAAGAATTAGGGGTGTTGTAGAAGAAGGAGTTGAGGTGTGTGTGAGAGAGAGAGAGGGAAGGGGAGGGAGGGAGGGAGGAAGCTGGGTCCTCTAAAAACAAACCATGCTCTCCCTACACCCCACACCCCACAACCCTCACTCCACACCCCACACCTATGCCCTGGGACAGGAAGGGTGTTGCCCCGCCCGGTGGGTCACCTCACAGGTCACCCCTGTTACTAAGACGACCATTAATGCACTGCACCAACTCTAGGAAACAGTGAGTCGTTTATTCACTATGGCTGCGTCTGAAATGGCACCATATTCCCTATTTATTCCCATAAGGCTCCGGTCAAACGTGCTGCACTCCATAGGAAAAAGGGTGCCATTTCGGACACATCCTATGTGTCAGACCCAGCATCAACACTTCCTCATCACCCTCAACATCATGGCAGCGATTTTATGATTTATAGTTATAGGGGCAGGTCTGAATGTCAGCAGTGTAATTAATGTCTACTGCTCCTCTCAAACAACAACAGCTGTGGCCAGGAGCTCCATGGTCCACCCTGCTGAACTCACAGTCAAAAGTTCACTTCTGCTCCATAGAAAATCAGACCTGAAGTGCCCATATGGCTCTGGTCAAAAGTAGTGCACTATATCAGGAATAAGGTTCCATTTGGGACTGACAGCCTTTCTGTACTCCAAAACCCTACATCACTACTGTACTATACTGTACTGAACTGTACTGTACATTACAGTCAATGGGTATTGGATGGAACCTGAAACAAGTAGGAAATAGTTGAGCTAGCCAATAAGATGTCAGTATAGAGATGATGGAGGAGGATCAAACCAAAAGCAAATCACACTTTTTTCGTCACATGCTTCGTGAACAAGTGAAATGCTTACATACGACGGTCCCTTCCCAACAATAGAGAAATAATAAAAAAGTAAAACACGTAATAATAAATACGCAATGAGTAACAATAACTTGGCTATATACACGGGGTACTAGTACCGAGCCGACGTGCAATTACGAGGTAATTGATGTAAATGTACATATAACTAGGAATAAAGTGACAGATAATAAACAGTAGCAGCAGCAGATGTGATGAGTAACAAAAAGTTCCAAAAAGGGTCAATGCACATAGCTATTTGGTTAACTATTTAACTAACTATTTCTAACTAACTAACTAACTAGTCTTGTGGCTTGGGGGTAAAAGCTGTTTAGGGTCCTGTTGGCCCCAGACTTGCTGCATTGGTACCACTTGCAATGTGGTAGGAGAGAGAACAGTCTATGACTTGGGTGGCTGGAGTCTTTGATCATTTTAAGGCCCTTCCTCTGACACTGCCTGGTATAGAGGTCCTGGATGGCAGGGAGCTCGGCCCTTGTTGTACTGGGCTCTATGCACTACCCTCTGTTGCGCCTTGCGGTCAGATGCCAAGCAGTTGCCATACCAAGCAGTGATGAAGCCAGTCAAGGTGCTCTCAATTGTGCAGCTGTAGAACTTTTTGAGGATCTGAAGGCCCATGCCAAATCTTTTGAACCTCCTGAGGGAGAAGAGACATTGTTGTGACCTCTTTGAATGCTGAGCTTTAGTCAATGAACAGCATTCTCACATAGGTGTTCCTCTTGTCCAGGTGGGAAAGAGCAGTGTGGAGTGCAATAGAGATTGCGTCACCTGTGGATCTGTTGGGGCGGTATGCCCCAGGGTGTCTAGGATGATGGTGTTGATTGTGAGCCATGACCAGCCTTTCAAAGCATTTCATGGCTACAGATGTGATGGCTATGGGGAGATAGTCATTTAGACAGGTTACCTTGGCGTTCTTGGGCACAGGGACTATGGTTGTTTGCTTGAAACATGTAAGTATTACAGACTGGGTCAGGGAGAGGTTGAAAATGTCAGAGAAGACACTTGCCAGCTGGTCAGCGCATGCTCTGAGTAAGTGTCCTGGTAATCCATCTGGCCCTGCAGCCTTGTGATTGTTAACCTGTTGAAAGGTCTTACATCGGCTACGGAGAGCGTGATCACACAGTCCTCTGGAACAGCTGGTGCTCTCATGCATGTTTCAGTGTTGCTTGCCTCGAAGCGAGCGGAGAAGGCATTTATCTTGTCTGGTAGTCTCACTTCTGAGTTTCCCTTTGTAACCCGTAATAGTTTGCAAGCCCTGCTACATCCGACAAGCGTCAGAGCCGGTTTAGCAGGATTCGATCTTAGTCCAGTATTGACACTTTGCCTGTTTGATGGTTTGTCAGAGGGCGTTGTGGGATTTCTTACAAGTGTCCGGCAGCTATAGCCTTTAGCGCAGTGCGGATGTTGCCTGTAATTTATGGCTTCTGGTTGGGATATGTACTGTACATACAGTCAATGGGTATTGGATGGAACCTGAAACAAGTAGGAAATAGTTGAGCTAGCCAATAAGAGGTCAGTGTAGAAATGATGGAGGAGGATCAAACCAAAAGCACTTATTAATGAAGCCGGTGACTTATGTGGTAAATTCCTCAATTCCTCAATGCCAATATTCCAGTCTGTGTTAGTGAAACAGTCCTGTAGCTTAGCATCCGCTTCATCGGACCACTTCCTTATTGAGCGCATCATTGGTACTTCCTGTTTGAGATTTTGCTTGTAAGCAGGAATGCTGAGTTCGGTGGGATAACAACGCTTCATCTGTTCCTGTCATCCTGATCGGCGCTGCAGAGCACAGATGATTTGTAATGTGGATGGTGGGTTTGGGGGGAGGGAGGGAGAGAGGGAGTGAGGGTTTAACAGCAGGCAGGAGGCCATTGCCACCGGGAATAAAAGTATTTTGGCTCTGCTCTTGTCACGTTCCTGACCTGTTTTTCCTTTTTCTTGTGTTTATTTAGTTGGTCAGGGCGTGAGTTGGGGTGGGTTGTCGAGGTGTTATTTTCTTGTTGGGTTGTTTGTGTTCGGCCGGGTATGATTCTCAATCAGAGACAGCTGTCAATCGTTGTCCCTGATTGAGAATCATACTTAGGCAGCCTGTGATTCACGTGGTGGCTGTGGGTGGTTGTATTTCGTGTCTGTGTTTGTACCACACGGGACTGTTTGCGGTTTGTCACGTTTGTTGTTTTGTTATGTATAAGTGTTCGTTCTACGTTAATTAAAGATGACCACTTTCCACTCCGCATATTGGTCTGATCCTTCTCGCCTCTCCTCCTCGTCCGAGGAGGAGGATTACGACGATCATTACAGCTCTCTCTTGCCCATAGTGTGCTGTGTACAGCCGGATCTGTAAACCTCAATGGATTCCATTCGTGTAGAACAAGGCGTGGACCTGAGGATCTTCCCGCTCACAGAGAAACTCTCTCTCTCTGCCTCTCTCTGACTCTCAGTCTGTCTGTCCCAGATCAGCACCCCGTCAAGCAAACCAGGAGAAAACCAGCGTAATTATTTTTTGTGAAGCCACTATTTTCTGCTCTGCTTTTTTTCATCTTTTATACGCAAGACAAGAAGTAAAAGCAGATGTTTAGTTTGTTTTAGACATGCAAAGCATCCAGGGATGTGTGTGATGTCCCAGGAGGCCGTGGGGCTGCTACACATTCCTCTGGATGACTGCCTGACTACTAAACTACTACAACACTTTATTTTCCAGATAAGCCCAAATGTGAAACACAGACTTTTAATGGACAGTACCTAACTGGCTACTCCCAATACATCCGTGTGTGCACGAGTGTGTGAGTGTGTGCACGAGTGTGTGAGTGTGTGCACGAGTGTGTGAGTGTGTGCACGAGTGTGAGAAAGATGCATTCTCTCCAGTCTACATCAGCCCGCGGATGAGACAGTTCAGACACTGTTACATTACTGTAAGTTATGTATTGATGACTCAGTGTTTTCTGGGATTGTGTGTGGTGGTCGAACACACGTCACTGTTGTCTACTCTGTGCCCTCTGTCGCCCAGCACATTGGCAGAAGCCCTCCCTCCCATTACTAGTGGGAAAGTCAGGCCCCATCACACCTTGTCTCCATTTCTACTGTTTTAAGATTAATGAGTGTATTCCAGATTTGACATCCATCCATTTGACTGTCATTACAGCCAATTAGCAATTTAGCAGTTGTAAATATATCATTTAAATGAGGAGTTTGCTGTATAGTGAATAATGACAGGCTGAACCATGGGCGTTACTGTGGATCAGTAATAAGTTAGGAATGTTGGGCAAGAAAATAGACTCACAGACTCCTTCAGTTTTACTGACTTGTCAAACGCTGCTAAGTCAGTCATTTGACGCCCTATATATCACTTCTCAAGTTACACGTTTTGGCCACCCTTAAATAAACTCAATAAACTTCAAAATACCACACTCAGTCAGTTAACAATATTTGAATTACAAACACTATTTATCAAAACCCAAAGAACTCAACAAACTGAAAGGTTTTGTATGCCTTCCAATTTAACCAGTTATTTTTCAATTTGGACCACAATTCCTTAGAAATCTGAGGATGTTTTTGAGAAACTTCAAATAATACAGCAATTTGTCAATACATCATGTTATAAAACAATAACAAGAAGCATCCAAAAAGGTAATAAATTAGTGATTCTGAATTCCTGGTCTCCTAGTCAGTCATTCCGGGTCTCTCGCTCCACACATGAAGCAGGATGGATGAGCTTCTGTCATCTGGTTTCAATGACTAGGAGACGCTCTGTTTGGTGAACTTGTTGAAGGGCTCTCTAGCATAAACCTTTCTCTATTTCCGTACCTCTCTCGCTCTTGCTCTCTCTCTCTGTCTCTCTCTCTCTCCCTATCTCTTCCTGTCTCAATTCAATTCAATTCAATTCAATTCAATTCAATTGACTTTATTGACATGGTAGGTTCGTTATTACTTACATTGTCAAAGTATACATATCGAAAAATAAAAATCAAATATATATGTATATATATACAAAATATATATATATTTATATATAAATAAATGGTGGGACCAACAGCAATAATAACAGTAGTAGTGGACATGGGATGTGTCTCTCTGACTCACTCTCCGTATCTCCCTCCCTCTCAGTATCTTTCTCTCTCTTTTGTCTCTCTCTCGTCCATCTTTCTCTTTCTCTCCTCCCCTCTATTTCTCTCTCTCTCTCTCTCTCTCTCTCTCTCTCTCTCTCTCTCTCGTCCATCTATTTTTCTCCATCCCTCTCTCCCCGTCAATCCCTCTCACGTCTATCCCTCTCTTTCTCTTTCTCTCTCCCCATCCCCCTTTCTCTCTCTCTCTCTCTTTCTCCTCTCTCTTCCCTTGACTAAATAAACAGGAAAGAGAGCCTTGTAACCAGAGCTTCACATACAGGGCCAGTAAGGCTGGGGATGTGGCAGGCCAAGGGTTCAAGCAGCATACACATATTCACTGCTCCTCCATCCTCCATCCCACCATCCTGTCATGCTACTCCTGCCACAGAGCGCATCTGTAAGCAGGTTTGCATGTCTGTGAGCAGGTCTCTGACAGTATTTTTCTTCATGAAGTCGTTCTAAACCTTAAACTCACTAAGTAAAGCTGACTGACTGACAGCCCCAAAGATGAAGAAGTAAGGACTGATTGACTGATGTTCTGACTGTAGAACTTACAATATAATTATTCTGAATAGAAAACAACGTGCATAAAGCACCACTGAGCAAAATCCACACAAAAGATTGATTAGAATAAATATTATTTTACACTCAACAGTAGTTTCCTCTAGAGCTAGCTCAGCTTCTGGTTAGCACTGTACTGACTTGTGATTGGCTGGCTGGGGGTTCTTGTGGAGTTGCCCCCGGATGATCAGAACCCGTTGGGCTAAATGCCACGATGGTTCTCTGTGGGATCTGGGAAAGGGTGTGTGTGTTTGTACGTGCGTTCGTGTGTGTGTGTTTGGGAAAGTGTGTGGAGTGGAGTAGAGGGGAGGGGAAACTGAATCATGTATGGTTTCTGGACAATGAAGTTACTGTTTTAATCTCTCCAAAACCATATGAGGGCACACTTTATTTTTCCCATGTCTAAACACAGGGTCTGTCCTGTCATCACCTTATCCATGGCCACTGCAACACAGGCTTAATTGAAAGAAATTCCACCAGAAGCATTAGTTTTCTATGGACTCAAGGAATCTGTTGCTGGAAAACCCCCCCAAAAGTCATTTATTTAGAGAGAATAATAAATCATCTATAACGCTCTTAATGCATTGTGGTTCATGATCAATTTACTGGTTGTCTTTACTTAAACCCTACAAATTCAAGTCACCCCCAGGCCCCATATTACAGTGTTTTCCAACTGCTTACACACGTTTTCAAAACTGTCTCCTTTTTTCAAAACTCTACACACAATTCCTAAAACTGCACACACAAAATGCAAAATTCCTCACATCTCCTTCAAAATGTAACACTGTATTCAAAATGCCATAAACACATGTCAGAATGAAGCATTTGCATCAAATGGCAAACACTGCTTTCATAATAGTACATTTTTGGATATACCACGTAAACACTGTTGTTCTAAATCTAAAGCTCTTTGGTCTTTCATAGGCTTATATCTACATTTCAATACAATGTTCTACAATGAAAGTAATCTGCTGAGAGGGGTAACAAGTACACTGTAAACACCAATGCAATGTAGAAACAGAAAATATTTATTAGGCCAAACATTATTGTTGTATACAGTAGCATACAACAAAACCATAAACATATAAACATAAACCAAAAGTATATTCTTTAGAATACAGTAAAGAACACAATTGTGTGAGTGGGATCCCGGGGGGGGGGGGGGGGGGGGGGGCAGTCCAGGAGTTGGTAGGGGGGGGGGGGGGCAGTCACCAGTGCTAAGCTACGCTTCATCTCTTCTCCGGCCTGGGTCTGGCCACAATACTTCGTCCACATCACAAGATACGTTTTCTCTTGCCAAACATCGAGGGAAGTATCTCCTAGCATTGCGTATCCAACCTTGGACAGAGGCAACCTCTATGTCCCCACATGCGTCCTCCATTGCCTGGAGAAGCGGCATGCGGGCATAGGGTTGGCGATCATACACTTTCCAGCGCCAGGCTGAGAATAATTCCTCTATGGGATTTAGAAAAGGTGAATATGGGGGTAGGTACAAAACTACAAATTGTGGATGGGTGGCAAACCAGTTTTTGACCAGAACAGCCCGGTGAAAACTAACATTGTCCCATAAAACCACAAATCTAGCAGGCTCCTGATCTGGATCAGGGACAAGCATTGTGTAAATTGCATCCAGAAAAGTGAGCATTTGGCCGGTGTTGTACGGACCCAGTGTGGCATTGTGATGGAGGACCCCGTTTTGAGTGACGGCAGCACACATAGTTATATTACCCCCACGCTGTCCAGGGGCACTGGTAATTGCCCTCTGTCCTATTACATTTCTTCCGCGGCGCCTGGTTTTGGTGAGGTTGAAGCCAACCTCATCCACATAAATAAATTCATGGCGAATTACATGGGCATCCAGCTCCAATACTCTCTGTAACAGACAAAAGGATATACAGATGAGTAAATATGGTATGTCTGAAGTACTGGAAGTAGTGTTGCATACATACCTCTACAAAGTCATGTCGCATATTCTTGACTCTGTCAGAGTTTCTCTCAAATGGCACCTTGTAAAGTTGTTTCATCGTCACTCGGTGCCGTTGGAGGATGCGTTGTATGGTCGACAGGCTTACAGCATTGATGTTGTTAAATATGGTGTCATGATTCAAGATATGCTCTCTTATCTCTCGAATCCTAATTGCATTGTTGGCCAAAACCATATTTATAATTGCAGTCTCTTGTACATCTGTAAACAAGCGTCCTCGTCCTCCATGATGTCTTTGCCTTTCCACTCTGTACAGAATTCAAACACAGTATGTATTCAGCATAGGAACTGTAAACAATGTACAAGAAAATGTAGTACAGCATGATAACCAACCTCATTCATTCAATGCAGTGCAGTAAATGGTTTGCTTAGAGTTACAAATGTTTATGCAATACTATGCAGTCATACGTATTTTACAGTACATTACTGTAATGCTAAAATAGTCATTAGATAGTTGCATACCTGTTCTCATTTCGGAAGGTTCGAATTATGGACGCCACTGTAAATCGACTCAAGTTGGGCTGGACTCTCAGTCCAGCCTCTCTCATGATCAAACCGTGGTTGATCACATGATCAACAAGTGTTGCCCTAATCTCATCAGAGATGGCTCTCCTTCCTTCTCTTCTTTGCCCTCCCTCTCTTCTTCCTCTTCCTCTCCCTCCTACTCCTCTTGCTCTCTGTCCATTGTTAGCATCTATTGTTCAAAACAGGTAATCTGACCTTTGACCTATTTTTAGGCCTATACTACAGTAAAGCAGTGATTGGTTAGTGATCAGTTAAGCTATTAGTGTTTGCACATGTGAGGAGTGTGTGTGTGACCTGGTGAATAAGTGTAGCATTTTGATTCGTTGTGTTTGGAAAAGGAAAGCAAGTCACTTCCTGTTAGATTTTTGTGTTTTAGGTAGAGAATTGTGTGTAGTGTTTTGAAAAAAGTGTTTTATGCAATTGACAACTGAGTCAAAGGCTGCGAAATAGCTTATGGTTTTGGATATTTTGTGTGTAGTTTTGCACTTTGAGTGAGAGGTTTCAAAAACCGTGTGACATGAAAAGATTTTGTGTGTAAGCAGTTGGAATAAACTGTAAACCTTTTGGTTTTCGCCTTGTTTTTTCTTGGCTCAAAGAAAATCTCTTTCAGTTCTGAGAATGATGGAGGGTGGATGAGAGAGAAATAAAGAGATAAATAGATACAGAGAGAGAGAGAGGGAGGGAGAAAGAGGCATGGAGGGTTCACAGCTGTGCTCTACCCCATATGTGGGGTGTGTGGGTGTGCATACGTCCCCCTCACAGACAATAACAGAGGCTTTGTGTGCTCATGCCAGGTCATGGGTCAAGGTGGCTGAGGCAGCGAGGCAGACATATTTATATGGTGTATAGAGGGGAGGAAGGCTAAGGCTGAGAGACTGACTGGAGAGCCAATGTGTGTGTGTGTGTGTGTGTGTGTGTGTGTGTGTGTGTGTGTGTGTGTGTGTGTGTGTGTGTGTGTGTGTGGGGGTGTGTGTGGGTGTGTGGGTGTGTGGGTGTGTGGGTGTGTGTGAGTCTCTGTGTGTGTGTGTGTGTGTGTGTGTGTGTGTGTGTGTGTGTGTGTGTGTGTGTGTGTGTGTGTGTGTGTGTGTGTGTGTGTGTGTGTGTGTGTGTGTGTGTGTCTCTGTGTGTGTGTGTGTATATGTGTGAGTGTGTGTGTGTGGGTGTGTGTGTGTGTGTGTGTGTGAGTCTCTCTGTGTGTGTGTGTGTGAGTCTGTGTGTGTGTGTGTGACTCTCTCTCTCTTTGTGTGTGTGTGTGTGTGTGTGTGTGTGTGTGTGTGTGTGTGTGTGTGTGTGTGTGTGTGTGTGTGTGTGTGTGTGTGTGTGTGTGTGTGTGAGTGAGTCTGTGTGTGTGAGTCTCTGTGTGTGTGTGTGTGTGTGTGTGTGTGTGTGTGTGTGTGTGTGTGTGTGTGTGTGTGTGTGTGTGTGTGTGTGTGTGTGTGTGAGTGAGTCTGTGTGTGTGAGTCTCTGTGTGTGTGTGTGTGTGTGTGTGTGTGTGTGTGTGTGTGTGTGTGTGTGTGTGTGTGTGTGTGTGTGTGTGTGTGTGTGTGTGTGTGTGTGTGTGTGTGTGTGTGTGTGTGTGTGTGTGTGTTGAGAGAGTGTATGAGTTTGCATTCTGACATTCTGGGACCACTAAGGCTAAATGGGGCAAACTCCCACCTACACCTTTCTTCTTCTGCCTTTATTACCATCCTCTGTCTATAGGCTACATTCCATCCATCCACACTACCTCTGCCACCCTTCACTGTTTTATCCCATCGTTATTCCACTGCCTGTTTCCCATACATTCTGCTCTCTCACCCTGGCCCTTACTCTCCAATCCTGCATCCCTCTCTCCCTGCGCTCACTGCTCTCTTCTTATCGGTGTCGTCTGCAACCCTCATGGTGAGACTAATTTGCTGTCTGTCAGTGGCTGTGTGTGTGTGTGTTTCTGTGTGTGTGAGAGTGTGTGTGTGTGTGTCTGTCAATGGCTGCGTAACTGGAGACGTTTAGGAGGTCATCTCATCCAGGTGGGCGGGGGCCGGAATGTGTGACGGACCAGGAACCCTAGGTTCCCACACCTGTACCACCCCAGAGCCATGTCGGAATCATCTCATCTCATAGTATATAGAGGGGCATACGTAACCTAACAAATTATTAGGCATACGCAACCTGGTGAAATCTTAGGTATTAGGCATATACTACACTAAAACACTACAGTTTTAGAAAACCTACTCATTCAAGGATTTTTCTTTATTTTTTTACTATTTTCTACCTTGTAGAATAATAGTGAAGACATCAAAACTATGAAATAACACATATGGAATCATGTAGTAACCAAAAAAAGTGTTAAACAAATCAAAATATATTTTATATTTGAGATTCTTCAAAATAGCCACCCTTGATGACAGCTTGACACACTCTTGGCATTCTCTCAACCAGCTTCACCTGGAATGCTTTTCCAACAGTCTTGAAAGAGTTTCCAGATATGCTGAGCACATGTTGGCTGCTTTTCCTTCACTCTGCGGTCCGACTCATACCAACCCATCTCAATTGGGTTGAGGTCGGGGGATTGTGGAGGCCAGGTCATCTGATGCAGCACTCCATCACTCTGCTTCTTGGTAAAGTAGCCCTTACACAGCCTGGAGGTGTGTTGGGTCATTGTCCTGTTGAAAAACAAATGATAGTCCCACTAAGCCCAAACCAGATGCGTATCACTGCAGAATGCTGTGGTAGCCATGCTGGTTAAGTGTACCTTGAATTCTAAACAAATCACTGACAGTGTCATCAGCAAAGCACCCCCACACCATAACACCTGATCCTCCATGCTTTATGGTGGGAAATACATATGCAGAGACAATCCGTTCACCCACACAGCGTCTCACAAAGACACGGCGGTTGGAACCAAAAATCTCCAATTTGGACTCCAGACAAAAGGACACACATTTCCACCGGTCTAATGTTCATTACTTGTGTTTCTTGGCCCACGCAAGTCTCTTCTTATTATTGGTGTCCTTTGGTAGTGGTTTCTTTGCAGCAATTCTACCATGAAGGCCTGTTTCACACAGTCTCCTCTGGACAGTTGACGTTGAGATGTGTCTGAACTCTGTGAAGCATTTATTTGGGCTGCAATTTCTGAGACTGGTAACTCTAATGAACATATCCTCTGCAGCAGAGGTAACTCTGGGTCTTTCTTTCCTGTGGCGGTCCTCATGGGAGACAGTTTCATCATAGCACTTGATGATTTTTGCGACTGCACTTATGAAATTAACTTTCCATATTGTGTTACGATAATCCTCCTCCTCTTCATCAGAAAAGGAGGAGCAGGGATTGAACCAAGGTGCAGCGCGTTGAAATGACATGATGAATTTATTTAACAAGACAAAACGAACTATACTTGAAAATGATACAAAATAACAAAACGAAAGTAGACAGACCTGAACGACGAACTTACATACAACGTGAAGAACGAAATGAACAGGAACAGACTACATGAAATGAACAAACCGTAAACAGTCCCGTATGGTGCAAACATTGACACAGACACAGGAGACAACCACCCACCAACAAACAGTGTGAATGCCCTACCTAAATATGACTCTTGAGGAAAATGCAAACCACCTGCCTCTAATCAAGAGCCATACCAGGCAAACCAAAACCAACATAGAAACGAATAACATAGACTGCCCACCCAAAACACATGCCCTGACCATAAACACATAAAAACAACATAAAACAGGTCAGGACTGTTACAGTACCCCCCCCTCAAGATGCGCACGCCGGGCGCACAAGCACAAAGTCCAGGGGAGGGTCCGGGTGGGCAGTTGACCACGGTGGTGGTTCCGGCTCAGGACGCTGTCCCCTTACCACCTTAGTCACTCCCCTCTTCTGTCTACCCCTTCTAATGACCACCCTAAAACCACTTTCCCCTAAATAAACGGCCAACACCGGAACAAGGGGCAGCACCGGGACAAGGGGCAGCACCGGGACAAGGGGCAGCACCGGAACAAGGGGCAGCACCAGGATAAGGGGCAGCACCAGGATAAGGGGCAGCACCGGGACAAGGGGCAGCACCGGGACAAGGGGCAGCACCGGGACAAGGGGCAGCACCGGGACAAGGGGCAACACCGGGACAAGGGGCAGATCCCGGCTGAAGGACTCTGGCAGGTCCTGTTTGGACGGCTCTGGCAGGTCCATGCAGGCTGACGGCTCTCGACGCTCATGGCAGACTGACGGCTCTCTACGCTCATGGCAGACTGACGGCTCTCGACGCTCATGGCAGGCTGACGGCTCTCGACGCTCATGGCGCTCTGACGGCTCTGGCTGCTCATGGCTCTCTGACGGCTCTGGCTGCTCATGGCTCACTGACGGCTCTGGCTGCTCATGGCTTGCTGACGGCTCTGGCTGCTCATGGCTCGCTGGCGGCTCTGGCAGATCCTGTCTGGTTGGCGGCTCTGGCAGATCCTGTCTGGTTGGCGGCTCTGGCAGATCCCGTCTGGTTGGCGGCTCTGGCAGATCCTGTCTGGTTGGCGGCTCTGGCAGATCCTGTCTGGCGGGCGGCTCTAGCGGCTCCTGTCTGGCTGACGGCTCTAGCGGCTCCTGTCTGGCCGACGGCTCTGTAGGCTCATGGCAGACGGGCGGCTTTGCAGGCTCATGGCAGACGGGCGGCTTTGCAGGCTCCTGGCAGACGGATGGCTCAGATGGCGCTGGGGAGACGGATGGCTCAGATGGCGCTAGGGAGACGGATGGCTCAGATGGCGCTGGGGAGACGGATGGCTCAGATGGCGCTGGGGAGACGGATGGCTCAGATGGCGCTGGGGAGACGGATGGCTCTGGCCGGATATGGCGCACTGTAGACCTGGTGCGTGGTGCCGGAACTGGAGGCACCGTGCTAATGACAAGCACCTTCCTACTAGTGCGGGGAGCAGGGACAGGGCACACTGTATTCTCAAAGCCTACTCTATCCCTGATGCGTGGTACCGGCACTGGTGACGCCGGGCTGAGGTCAAGCACATCAGGATTAGTAGGGGGAGAATATACAGTGTGTACAGGGCTCTGGAGACGCACTGGTAGCTTAGTGCGTGGACCCGGAACTGGAGGCACCGGGCTAAATACACGCACCACAGGGAGAGTGCGTGGAGGAGGAACAGGGCTCAGGATACGCACTGGTAGCCTAGTGCATAGTGTAGACACTGTAGGTACTAGGCTGGGGCGGGGAGGTGGTGCCGGAAATACCGGACCGTGGAGGCGTACTGGCACTCTTGAGCATTGAACCTGCCCAACCTTACCTGGTTGAATGCTCCCGGTTGCCCGACCAGTGCGGGGAGGTGGAATAACCCGCACCGGCCTATGTAGGCGAACCGGGGAAACCATGCGTAAGGCAGGTGCCATGTATGCCGGCCCGAGGAGACGCACTGGAGACCAGACGCGTTGAGCCGGCCTCATGACACCTGGCTCAATGCCCAATCTAGCCCTCCCAGTGCGGGGAGGTGGAATAACCCGCACTGGGCTATGCACTCGTACAGGAGACACCGTGCGCTCTACTGCGTAACACGGCGCCTGCCCGTACTCCCGCTCTCCACGGTAAGCCTGGGAAGTGGGCGCAGGTCTCCTACCTGCCCTTGGCCCACTACCCTTTAGCCCCCCCCCAAGAAATTTTTGGGAGTTACTCACGGGCTTTTTCGGCTTCCGTGCCAGACGCGTTCCCTCATAGCTCCGGTTCCTCTCTCCGGTAGCCTCCGCTCTCCTCAGTGCCTCCAGCTGTTCCCATGGGAGGCGATCTCTACCAGCTAGGATCTCCTCCCATGTGTAGACACCCTTTCCATCCAGAACATCGTCCCAAGTCCACGAGTCCTGATTATTTGGTCGCTGCTCGTAGTCACACTGCTTGGTTCTGGACATTTGGTGGGTGGTTCTGTTACGATAATCCTCCTCCTCTTCATCAGAAAAGGAGGAGCAGGGATTGAACCAAGGTGCAGCGCGTTGAAATGACATGATGAATTTATTTAACAAGACAAAACGAACTATACTTGAAAATGATACAAAATAACAAAACGAAAGTAGACAGACCTGAACGACGAACTTACATACAACGTGAAGAACGAAATGAACAGGAACAGACTACATGAAATGAACAAACCGTAAACAGTCCCGTATGGTGCAAACATTGACACAGACACAGGAGACAACCACCCACCAACAAACAGTGTGAATGCCCTACCTAAATATGACTCTTGATTAGAGGAAAATGCAAACCACCTGCCTCTAATCAAGAGCCATACCAGGCAAACCAAAACCAACATAGAAACGAATAACATAGACTGCCCACCCAAAACACATGCCCTGACCATAAACACATAAAAACAACATAAAACAGGTCAGGACTGTTACATATTGACTGACCGTCATGTCTTAAAGTATTAATGGACTGTAATTTCTCTTTTCTTATTTGTGCTGTTCTTGCCATAATATGGGCTTTTACCAAATAGGGCTATCTTCTGTATACCCACCCTACCTTGTCACAACACAACTCAAACTAATTACGAAGGAAAGAAATTCCACAAATTAACTTTTAAGAAGGCACACCTGTTAAAACTGAAATGCATTCCAGGTGACTACCTCATGAAGCTGGTTGAGAGAATGCCAAGAGTGTGCAAAGCTGTCATCAAGGCAAATGGTAGCTATTTGAAGAATCTCAAATATAAAATATATTTTGATTTGTTTAACACTTTTTTTTGGTTACTACATGATTCCATATGTGTTATTTCATAGTTTGAATGTCTTCACTATTCTACAATGTAGAAAATAGTAAAAATAAAGAAAAACCCTTGAATAAGTAGGTGTTCTAAAACGTTTGACCGGTAGTGCACAAAACCTACATAGTGAATTATGATCATTATTACGCATTAACAACCTAGTTATATTTTATACAGACCACTTAAGGAGTCATGTCATGTTATTATAAAACTCAGACATCTTAGGTCGGACTTAAGAATAGATTTAGGAGGTCACTAATAATAATACAGTGTATAATGTAAGTCCATCCAATAAACACCTGTCATGATCTTTGTCAAACCTTTATAATTAGATTCATTCACTTCATGATAAATCCCGACATGACTTGACATGGTTATCTTGATGGAGAGTCGTTATTATTTATGAGAGTTGTCAGCTTTGAGTGGCCAGGACTCCCCCACTTTGTTTTTGTGTTCAGAACTTGTGTTGTGTTTCAGATGAGCTTTGCGATAGCATTTTTCACAGATGTAATTGCTAAGGCTTGGGAGAGTCTTACCCTTGAGTTGCGTGCGTTGTGTCAGATGTAATTACTGGGATGGGGTTTACCCCGTATAGCATCTCATGTTGCTGTGGAAAATAGCAGAGAACTGAAGACAGTCTAAATCGACAACATACAGCAACATGAGGTACATTTGATTACATTTGTGAAACTGCTGTGCAAAATAACTATCAGAATCTCCCAATGCTCTTGTTAGCTAAGTGGCAATCTGAAATGGCACCATAAAGTTCTCTTAATCAGGCCAAAAGTTGTCAGAGGGAGGGAGGGAGGGAGGGAGGGAGGGAGGGAGGGAGGGAGGGAGGGAGGGAGGGAGAGAGAGATAAATAACTACCTGTTGTGTGTGAGTGAATGGAGAGAGTCATGAGAGCAGAGCAGAGGCGACATAACAATGTAGGTTTGTTGTTCTGTCTGCGCTGGGTTCACAGAGAGGGGTCACGGAAATCAGGCGTGCTTTTGGAAATAAATACTTTATCACCTGGTGATTCCCTGGGGTAGAGTTACTAGTGAAAGAGAGGGAGATGGAGGGAGAGAGAAAAATATCATAGATGATAAGGGAGGAAGCGAGAGATGGGGAGAGAGAGAAAGAGAGAGCGTAGAGACAGACAAGTTTAATTGAAACATATACAGTACTGTATTTTATGTTAAAAGATAAAGTTGCAAACATGGTACATTGTAGAGTAATGTCTTTAAAAGATAATAATTTGTACCTCCCTGTACAATACCCTGATGGAGATCGACTGAGACTGTAATGTTAGTTAAAAGATCCATTACATTTTTGGAAGCATCAAGATTGGAACGAAAACCGGAAAATATTTTAGACCCGGGAACAAAAGTGATCTATACTGTCCCACAAAAAACGCAACAAAGCACCTATGCAAAGCCCTCACTCTGTCTCAGAAACGTATTCCAGTGTCTGCCCGCCACCTGAAAATCTTTGCCAGTGTGTGTGCATGTAGGCTACCTGGCCCTCCCCCTCCAAAGCATACTAGCCTACTGATGTTACAAGCAGGATTCAGAATTTAGGGGGAGACATTTTTTATTTCAGAAGAATAGATTCACTTTTTCAAGACTAGTTAATGATATTATAGTTATTACGTTTCACATTGGATTTATTAACTACACAAATGTGAGATGTGTTTCAATTTTAATTCTGTTGCTGCTTTGCACACGCTTGTTAGTTAGCACTAGCTAGCTCTGGTCTAATGTTAAGCCTACTCTTGGATGTTCAAAGACAGATCCACTCCTCCGTAGGTATAATTCTGTGGGCCTAATTCAGATAATGCATGTCATCATAACAAGATGCCTAGCGCTTTAACCCAAGCCTCCTCCTCCACCCTCTCTCGCTTGCTTCCCACCTGCAACAAATTCAAATTGTGGTATGGATTCTACATGGTGTTAAAAGCGTTCCACAGGGATGCTGGCCCATGTTGACTCCAATGCTTCCCACAGACGTGTCAAGTTGGCTGGATTTCCTTTGGGTGGGGGACCATTCTTGATACACACGGGAAACTGTTGCAGTTCTTTACAGTTCACCTACTACCATACCCCGTTCAAAAGCACTTTTGTCTTGCCCATTCACACATACACAATCCATGTCACAATTGCCTGAAGGCTTAAAATTCCTTATTTAAACTGTCTCCTCCCCATCATCTACACTGAATGAAGTGGATTTAACAAGTGACATCAATAAGGGATCATTGCTTTCATCTGGATTCACCTGGTCACTCTATGTCATGGAAAGAGCAGGTGTTCTTAATGTTTTGTACACTACATATTTCAGTGACATAATGCTTTAGATGTTAAAACTATGTTTTTATTTGGTCTATCTCAGGCAAAAGCATTAGACAACCCTAACCCTAACCCTAGCTTCATGTCCACCTCCCAGTTCAACCATAACCCAATTCATGGCTTTATTCTAAGTGGCACAGTATGCTAGTTAGGTGTGCGCATTGAAACAAAGCACATGTTTTTGGACTGGTGCTCTCAACATGTAAGATAGTGAAGGCCTGACCACAACTCCCACCCTACATCAACCTGAAGGGACACTCCCATTGCATCTAGTTCAGATGTCAGTGATGGGGGGGGGGGGGGGGGGGGGGGGGGGGGGGGCGGGGGGGGGGGGCATGGGCATGGGCATGCTTACTCATGCGTTCCCTGCCCGTCCCGTGTGTCATGTCCACGAGGGTGATGACAGGGTTGTTGGGAGGTCTGGTGGGTTAGGGGGGCTGGAGTCCGCTCCCTGGGTTGAGGCGGTTCTCTCTGAAGTGTCCTAGTGACAGTAACTAGATCCCTTGTAAGGCTGTCTAGCCGATCAGTGAGCACCGAGCAGCTACCTGTCAGAATCATCAACATGACCTCTAACAGAGAAAGAGACACAGAGAGAGAGAGAGCCTGTTACTGTGCGCTGACCATGGAGACTGGAGGTCACTTACAGGGGTGGTAAGTGACCACCGACCACCCCACTGACAGTGCGGATCACAGAGCCCATCTCTAACTACCTTCTCTCTCTCTCTTCCTGTCACACCCTGACAGGAAGAGCTTTTTATGTCTCTATTTTGGTTTGGTCAGGGTGTGATTTGGGTGGGCATTCTATGTTAATTTTCTATGTTTTGTATTTCTTTGTTGGTTGGTCGGGTGTGGTTCTCAATCAGAGGCAGTTGTCTATCGTTGTCTCTGATTGAGAACCATACTTAGGTAGCTTTTTTCCCACATGGTTTTTGTGGGTAGTTGTTTTCTGTTTTTGTGTCTTCACCAGACAGAACTGTTTCGTGTTGTTACATTTTGTTATTTTGTCTCAGTGTTCAGTTTTTAAAAATATATAATCATGAACACCTCCCACGCTGTGCTTTGGTCCACACCTTCTTCAGACGATCATGATACTTCCCTCTCTCTCTCTGTATCTCTCTTTCTCTCACTCCTCTCTCTCATAGGGCACTTATTGAAAAGCAAAACGTCTGTAGCAAGTAGAAACAACAACAGCAACAGCAGTGGTGTAGTACTATGTACTGCTGGTCAATGTCTCTCCCTCTCTCGACCTCTTCAGAGAGAGTGTTGCATCATGGGTTGTAACCCCCTGTGTGTTGCTTGTGAGCTATTTCCCCATCCACAGGGTAGTTTATTCTGCTTCTGCCCTGCTGGCCCAGACCTGCTCTTAAATTCCAGCACTCGGCAGTATTGGATTACGAGCTTGTAGTGGGAAAAGTAAAAACCTGCTTTATTGCGGCTCATCCATTTGGTTTATGTCTTATTAAATTATGGAGCAGGAAGGCCAGTAACAGGTATGTCAAACATGTCCCCCCCCTCCAAGTTTATATTGTCTTCATTTCAATATGCTGGGAGGACTTGTTTTCACTAAGCGTGTGTGTTGTTTTTCCCTGAGGACCAACACTAGGTAGGTCAATAAACTATAGGGAGAGTCTGTCTCTGTACCTAGACACTCTCAAACCCGAACGACCCCACATCTAGAAGCCTCTTCAACAAATAAAAGAAGAGGGTCTGTGTGTGTGGGGACATTCTACTTTACTGAAATGAGTTAATACTTTCTTTGCTTATTCGTGTGATTTTTCAGCATTTTCACTTTCTATGATTTGAAAATGACAAAGGAATACACAAGTGTCAAATTGTCAAGCTCCCTTGAGGCTTAATAATATTGGAAATACAACCTCAAACATCTTTTGGGTAGAATTTGTGCACATAGCTGTCTAATAAGTTACCCTTGCAAACATGTTAAGCTGAAACAAATATGAACACGCTGAACTGCAGAATAAGTCAGTAAAAAAGAAGTGAATTTCTAAAAATCAATCCAAAATAACTTGACGCCATAATGAATGTTCCTGTGTTTCCTCTTCACGCTAAAGGTGCTAGGTCTGATGTTGAGATAAACAGATATATAGGTCATGACGGCTGTCTGCCCTGCATGGGACGTTTAACCAAACACCTTATCTATGGGCAGCCGGCTGATATCTGTGGTGATATCTGATGGT
Organism: Salvelinus fontinalis; assembly: GCF_029448725.1. NCBI lineage: Eukaryota > Metazoa > Chordata > Actinopteri > Salmoniformes > Salmonidae > Salvelinus > Salvelinus fontinalis. The sequence goes on along the minus strand of NC_074670.1, from coordinate 23,111,347 downwards.
TTGCTGCTCTTACCTGTACACTCACTGGAGAGCTGAGGGCTCTGTAGGCTACTACAAGAGCCAAGGAAGGGTTTCTTTCCAAAACGATGTATATACATTTTCAGAAATGTTGGTAAATTAGCTTTTATTGTTTAAAGATCTTATGAAAGAGATGAATGTGTTGTTTCACTATCTAATCATGGCATGGGCTTGTTAAATGACAGACACGTATTTGTTTGAATTCTATCACTTGCTGGTTTCATTTCAGAGAGACAAATAATCTTGTGTATTTAGCAAAACATTATATATGCCCCCCACTCTCAGAGAAATAAGTAGTACTGCTAGGTTTTTACACAGTCAAATGTAACAAATAACTAATTTTTTAATAAAGAAATGTACAAATTATACATTTCTGACATTAAATGTTTATTAATACATTAATATGAGATCTGTATGTAAAACATTCACATTTGAGATTTGAGTCATTTAGCAGATGCTCTTATCCAGAGCGACTTACAGTTACTGCATCCATCTTAAGATATCTAGGTGAGACAAATCCATTTCACTGTCAAATATGCAGTAAATGGGGAGCAAAAGAAAAGAGAGTATCAATAGAGTCGTATTTCGTCCACATGCTTCCACAGGTCTGACCTCCTCAATGTATCAATGTTGTCATTAAAACTACATTTCATGTCTCAGTGGCTTTCTCCATAATATTTACTACACTTACTTGTGTTGCTGCAGTTCAAGAGAATTCTCCCCGTATATGATATCAGGACAGGGAGAATTCAAATAAACATGCAGTTGGCGGTAACAGGTTTAAGATGTCACAATCAGACACACATCCATCATGGCCGCCGCCAATAGGCCAGCGTGTCGCTGTGGGTTACCAATAACAGGAAACCAGGAAGGGGGATACATCAGTGAAATTACACCACGTGTACACAGGCTGCGTCGCTCCTCACTCAGACATGGGAATAATTAGCCAAACAGTAAATATAGTGAAATAAAATAATATACAAACGGTAACACTGAGACAGATGTACATCAAGACAGTTGCTGGTAACTTTGAGAGAGAAGTGGAGAGTACTATAGGCCTAGTTTCCCCTGCTGCCGTTAAATTACAGGACTATACAGTCTGTCTGTGTACCAAATGGCACTCTATTCCGTATATAGTGTACTACTGTATGTTTCAACAGAACCCTATGGTCCCTGGTCAACAGCTGAGCACCATGTAGGGAATATGGTGCCATTTTGATTGCAAACTATGTATCATCTAGCTACTGAGCCCCTTCACTACTACTATCCCCTGGGACTTAGACAGGAATTACTGCCAGTCAGATAAGGTCACGAAGTCTGTTGTTCTTCTCTTCCTGCGAGTCATATTTTTACTGTTTGAATTATCTGACTGATTAAAAGTCTCCAAATCTCCTCAGACGTTTTTATCTGCAGTCCGTTGGGAGTGAGGAGAACCTAACGTGGTGAGTAGTTCCTCCTCCTCCCCCTTCTCCTCCTCTTCCTCTTCCTCCTCTTCCTCCTCCTTCACCTCTCTCTAATGGCTGTATGTCCCACAGAGTATAAACATGTCATGCCAGAGGCCAGCAGAGCAGCAGACACCCCCCGCCTCTTATCACCCCAGGAGTGATATCATCATGTCACCGTGACCACGGCAACAGCCATTGCTCTTCGAGAACAGAGAGGGTGGAGAGGAGGAGAGGCGGGGAGAGGAGAGGTGGGGAGGAGAGAGTAGGAGGCGGAGGTGAGTAGTGTGGTCTCATCTAGTAGGGGACCAAGGAGAAATAGGAGCGATAACACTGACTAACTTTTATTGCCCTTCAGAGATTCTTGTGGAACGAATATGCTCCAAAAAGTGACTTAGTACTTTATGTCATGAACAGTAAACAATATGACACGGTCTGCGGGAACACCTGCTAAAACATTGGAACATGTATCTTATTCCAAGAAACTTGTCCAAACCAGTTTTTCACAGACAACTTGATATTGATAAGTTGGGTTGACTGCTTCGGAAATGTTCAGCACAAAACAAAACAAAAATGGCAATAACCATCATCACTATTTATCCAACTAGATATCCCAAAAGACACTCTGTTCTCTGTACTACGTTTGGCCAGAGCTCTATGGGCTCTAGTCCAAAGTTGTGCACCATGAAGGGAAAAATGTGCCATTTGGGTTACAGCCACTGTAGTCGGTAGAGAAAAAGGGCACTGTGTCAGATGATGTATAGCTGACCGACGGAAAACCAACAAACCATCAAAACATTTCCATTATGTCAAAGTTTTCTGACAGCCTAGGGCAACCAAAATAGATCTCCACAAAAAAAGGAAAATTGTTGCTATGACAGCCTTTCCCCGGCCTGCTCACCCAAAGTATAAATCCACATGATTATGATCCATGTCTGGCCAGAGAAGCTCTGTGTGTTTCCCCTCCGCCCATTTGACCAATAAGTTATCTGGATATAGTGGAGCCGAGGAGTGCACCTCAGGCCCAATACATCTAACCACATGTCTCAGGCATGTCCCGCTGCACACGGCTCACACACGGCTCGCTCGCACACGGCTGGCCCACACACGGGCTTGGTCCTTAGCAGTGACCGCGGGGGACGGCAGGGATAATCGCAGCCACATGCTCCAGACAGTTTTTACTGTAAATACACTTTCACACAGAAAACACAGTGTGAGAACTTTTCTACCAGCACGTCTCAGGCACCCATCCTCATCCCCCCCCCCCCCACCCCCCACGTCGCCCCTCTCTCTCACCCCGACCCCCCTCCCCCGCCTTTATCTCCCCCTCCCCCACCTTTCTCTCCCCCTCCCTCCTGCTCCCCCTCCCTCTACCCCTCTCCTAGCTGCTCCCCATATGTGTAGGTTTGTGTCCTGTAACTATTGGACCAGGTCAGGTCAGAGACCTATCTACTTACCTGGAACCATGGAATCATGCCTAGCTACTCCTGGAAATCCTGGAACATGCAGCCTGCATGCAGCCTCAGATTGTAAACAGCCTGGTGAACAGGAACATCGTGCCATTACATGGGCAGCACAGAAACTAGACAAACAAAAGGTGTAATGGGTTATGTCGCATAAAGCTCACTTCATTTTTTGATTTTTTTTCTATTATTTTCACTGCATCAGGGATTGCATCCAAAAATCTGCATCAGGTATAGCGTACAAACATATTTTTGAGTGCGGACCCATTACACTGAGAATCATCAATTCCATCTGTCAATGCCTCAGCTCCTAACCTCTTCCTATCAGCTTCCTGTCAACAGCTGCCATGCGGACCTCTCCTCTCCTCTCTCCGCTGAGCCTAGACAGTCCCTTCCAAATAACATCATTAAGTATTTTTATTAACAATGTTAGTCACGCAGACACACACATCACCAGGCACACACGACCACCACCTTCACTCGGCTGATATGACTTTTGACCTTAGGGACGTGTTGGAGAGAAGTCGGGGTGAGGGCCTGTCACGGCCGACGCGGCCAGCCGAAGCTTGCAGGGCAGGGGGGGTTATGGGTAATGAGGGAGACGAGGGGAATTGTAGCTCATTTAGAGTTAGAGTGACCTGCTCGTTTATCACTGGTGACAAAGTGTAAAAGTCAGCTGGGGGGATATAATTTACACTCAGGTCGTAAATCAAGACATAACACTCTCGCTCTACTCTCTCCTAATCTCTCTCCCCCTTCTCTCCCTCCCTCTAAACTGCTCCGTCTCTCTCTCTATCCCATTGGTAAGGAGGAATCTAAACAGATGCTACTCAACAACTGAGCTTGGTTTTTGCAATTTCCTACATGAAGAACACTGAACTTATGACTTTCTGTAGTTTTGCTCTTATTAAATGAGAGACATCTTTGTCACTGGTAGCTTGTAGGGAGGAAGGCTGGGCTGAGATGTCTGAAAGTTCTCAAACCCTCTGTTTTCCTCCCATCTACTCTTCTTTCTGGCACCCCTTCAGAAGAAGTAGGAAGGGAGAAGGTCTGAGGCTGAGCTGAGAGGGAGAAAGGCTTGGTTGAGAAGGAGGAAGGTTGGGTTGAGAGGGAGAAAGGCTGGGTTGATAGGGAGAAAGGCTGGGTTGAGAAGGAGGAAGGTTGGGTTGAGAAGGAGGAAGGTTGGGTTGAGAGGGAGAAAGGCTGTGTTGAGAAGGAGGAAGGTTGGGTTGAGAGGGAGAAAGGCTGGGTTGAGAAGGAGGAAGGTTGGGTTGAGAGGGAGGAAGGTTGGGTTGAGAGGGAGAAAGGCTGGGTTGAGAGGGAGAAAGGCTGGGTTGAGAAGGAGGAAGGTTGGGTTGAGAGGGAGAAAGGCTGGGTTGAGAGGGAGAAAGGCTGTGTTGAGAAGGAGGAAGGTTGGGTTGAGAGGGAGAAAGGCTGGGTTGAGAAGGAGGAAGGTTGTGTTGAGAAGGAGGAAGGTTGGGTTGAGAGTGAGAAAGGCTGGGTTGAGAAGGAGTAAGGTTGGGCTGAGAGGGAGAAAGGCTGGGTTGAGAAGGACGAAGGTTGGGCTGAGAGGGAGAAAGGCTGGGTTGAGAAGGAGGAAGGTTGGGTTGAGAAGGAGGAAGGTTGGGTTGAGAGGGAGAAAGGCTGGGTTGAGAAGGAGTAAGGTTGGGCTGAGAGGGAGAAAGGCTGGGTTGAGAAGGAGTAAGGTTGGGCTGAGAGGGAGAAAGGCTGGGTTGAGAAGGAGGAAGGTTGGGCTGAGAGGGAGAAAGGCTGGGTTGAGAGGGAGAAAGGCTGAGATGTCCAAGTGCTCAGTGACCTCTGTGGGGGTCAGTAAGCATCTAGACACATGTGAGTACAACAACCACAACAAAACTAACACCTCCTCAACCCCCTTAACTAACATGCACAGCAACCCCCTCCCATACCCAACACATACCAACCCCCTTCCCTCCCCAACACATATCAACCTCTTTCCCTACCCAACCTCCTCCCCTAACCAAAACACATCCACCTCCTTCCCTACCCAACCTCTTCCCCTACCCAAAACCCCCCAACGTCCTCCCCTCTCCAAAACACACCAACACACACCAACCTCCTTCCCTACCCAACCTCCTCCCCTACCCAACACACAGCAGCCCCATTCCCTCCCCAACACCAGGGCTCTGGTATTTTAATTAGGAGCACCAGTACACCTAGAAAGAAATCACCCAAATAATCATTGTTATAATTTACATTTTAGTCATTTAGCAGACTATTTTATCCAAAGTGATTTACAGTTAGTGCATTCATCTTAAGATAGCTAGGTGAGACAACCACATATCACAGTCGTAGTGAGTACATTTTCCTTCAATACAGAAGTTATCAGCAAAGTCAGAGCTAGTTCTGATTAGGCTTCGCTGTACCCTTGTTTCCAAGTGCCCTAAAGGAAAAAGATCTAGCATCATGGTTGTACCATTACTACAACAAAAAAATCCTTAACAGTTCAGAAGATATGACCCATATTGCCGGGGCAGCGTTTTCTTTCTTACTATGGCGGATTGGCGGGCCGCATTTCACATTCATAAACTGTTCTAAAACACTACTTGTGGGTCATTTGTTTATACCTTGTTCAGCCATGTTACCTCATTACCTAGCTTCTCTCAAATGTTGTGTACAAATTTGATTACATCCCTGTTAGTGAGCATTTCTTTGTGGCATATCAAGAAGCTGATTAAACAGCATGATCATTACACAGGTGCACCTTGTGATGGGGACAATAAAAGGCCACTCTAAAATGTGCAGTTTTGTCAAACAATACAATGCCACAGTCTTAAGGGATTGTGAAATTGGCATGCTGACTGCAGGAATGGCCACCAGAGCTGTTGCCAGATAATTTAATGCTAATTTCTCTACCATAAGATGCCTCCAATGTAATTTTAGAGAATTTGGCAGAATGTCCAATTTTATGTTGTGCACCTAACTTGTAAAAGTTGGGAGCACCAGTGCTACCAATCAAATTGTTTAATTTAGAGCCCTGCCCAACACACATTCACATTGCACACCTCTCCCCAAAACACATGCAGAGCAACCACCTCCCCTCCCCAACACAAATGGGCTGCATCCCAAATGGCACCCTATTCTCTATGAGAATCAGGGGTCAGGGGTGGCAGGTCAAGAGATTACTAAAGATCCCCTGTGAGGTGTCATTTTATCCATCTAGAGGCCTGTGAGGGAGGGAGGGAGGAATGGAGAGAGGGAGGGAGAAAGGGGTGGATGGAGGGAGGGATGGAGAGAGAGAGCGAGAGAGAGGCAGATAGGGTAGAGGTTTCATGAGGTCTGCCTAGCTGGCGAGCTGGCTGGCTGGGGGAGAAAAGGAAACTATACATCTCCCACTCACTCAGCGTCCTCTTGACTTCTGCCAACTGGAAATAGCCCAACGGGAGGGCAGCTTTAGTGAAGTGGCCCAACAGGGGGTTGGAGGGGAGATAAGTGGTCCCTCTTTTTTCCTCATCTTTCCCCTCTCCTTCTATTTTTATCTTTCGATCTTCTCCTCTCTTTCCATGGCCCTCCATTTCTCTCTCTCTCTCTCTCTGTATCTTGTGGACTGGTTTAGTCTATATGATTTACTCAGTGAGAAGCATACTGAGTGTTTATACTGTTATCTGGATTCAGCAGGTCTTCAGTGGGAATCAGGTCAATGCAGTAGGTCAGGAAGTTTATCCATAGTTTGAGTGGCACTCAAACACCCCCTAAAATAATTGATATTTCATAGTGTATCTTTCTACCTAGAGCTTGAAGGGTAGAACATGACACATACACAGGTACAGAGCACTGAAGCCAACATTGTAAGGCCAATGGTGATCTTTCTGGATACAGTAAAGAACAATAACACACAAATGATGGAAAGGAGAGAACACAGAGGAATTTGGGGATAGGGTCCACAGTCCCAATTTAATGACATTTTATCACACATCGACACATATCTGGTGGTCAAAACATTCACGCCTTCCTTACATAATGACAAAACCTTACACTGACTGTATGGTCAAATGAAAGTGAACAAATAAATAATTTGCCTAAATAATAAGTCACACAATCCAAGTCAATAACGGATTTTACAATGAATATTTGGATAATAAGATGAAGAGAGTCACAAATCCCCCCCCAATTTTTTTTCTCCAAAAAGGAATTACTTTTTAAAATGTGTCTTTTGTTTTGGAGGACTTCTCAGTCAGAGAGCAGCACTATTTCCCACCTGACACAACATTAGCATTTGTTTAAAACAATCAAAGTAAATTTTATTTGTCACATGCGCCGACAAATAATTAAAGAGCAGCACTAAATAACAATAGCTGGGCTATATACAGGGGGGTACCGGTACAGAGTCAATGTGTGGGGGTACCGGTGTCAAGGTAATTGAGGTAATATGTACATGTAGGTAGAGTTATGGTAGAGCAATGCAAATAGTCTGGGTAGCCATTTGATTAGATGTTCAGGAGTCTTGGGGGTAGAGTTTTTAGGGACTTCCTCTGACACCGCCTGGTATAGATGTCATGGATGGCAGGAAGCTTGGCCCCGGTGATGTACTGGGCCGTACGCACTACCCTCTGTAGTGCCTTGTGGTCGGAGGCTGAGCAGTTGCCATACCAGGCAGTGATGCAACCCGTCAGGAAGCTCTCGATGGTGCAGCTGTAAAACCTTTTGAGGATCTGAGGACGCATGCCAAATCTTTTTCAGTCTCCTGAGGGGAAATAGGTTTTGTTGTGCCCTCTTCACAACTGTTTTAGTGTGTTTGGACCATGATAGTTTGTTGGTGATGTGGACGCAAGGAACTTGAAGCTCTCAACCTGCTCCACTGCAGCCCCATTGATGAGAATGGGGGCGTGCTCGGTCCTCCTTTTCCTGTAGTCCACAATCATCTCCTTTGTCTTGATCACTTTGAGGGATAGGTTGTTGTCCTTGCACCGCATCCTCAGGTCTCTGACCTCCTCCCTATAGGCTGTCTCATCGTTGTCGGTGATCAAGCCTACCACTGTTGTGTCATCGGCAAACTTAATGATGGTGTTGGAGTCGTGCCTGGCCGTGCAGTCATGAGTAAACAGGGAGTACAGGAGGGGACTGAGCACGCACCCCTGAGGGGCCCCTGTGTTGAGGATCAGCGTGGCGGATGTGTTGTTACCTACCCTTACCACCTGGGGGCGGCCCGTCAGGAAGTCCAGGATCCAGTTGCAGAGGGAGGTGTTTAGCCTCAGGGTCCTTAGCTTAGTGATGAGCTTTGAGGGCACTATGGTGTTGAACGCTGAGCTGTAGTCAATGAATAGCATTCTCACATAGGTGTTCCATTTGTCCAGGTGTGAAAGGGCAGTGTGGAGTCCAATAGAGATTGCATCATCTGTGGATCTGTTGGGGCGGTATGCAATTGGAGTGGGTCTAGGGTTTCTGGGATAATGGTGTTGATGTGAGCCATGACCAGCCTTTCAAAGCATTTCATCGCTACAGACATGAGTGCTACGGGTCGGTAGTCATTTAGGCAAGTTAACTTAGTGTTCTTGGGCACAGGAACTATGGTGGTCTGGCCTTGCGGCCTTGTGAATGTTGACCTGTTTAACGGTCTTACTCACATCGTCTGTGGAGAGCGTGATCACACAGTCGCCCGGAACAGCTGATGCTCTCATGCAGGTTTCAGTGTTACTTGCCTCGAAGCGAGCATAGAAGTTATTCCTGAGGGTTATTCTACACTCCAATGAGTGCCAGTTTTAGGATGACCTAAGTATCCTATTCAGTAAGGTGCCTTTCATATGCATGCCTTTCCTACACACTTCTCAGTAGTTGCTATTCAGACTTACCTAGTGCAGGTGCTTAATGGGCTTTGCTGGCATGGTTCCCTTGCACGCGCTGAATACATTTAATTCAACCACTGAAAATCCTCCCACTTGCTGGCCAACAGATTTGAATTCAATAGGGTTTTCAGTACATTTATCTTAAGCCATCCCTTTAAGTACTGTGTACCTTTAATAAAAATTTTGTAGACAGACAAAATACATCGAGAGAACAGGTTCAGAATATTAGGGATCAACGAAAGAAAGCCATCTAAATACATGCATATTCATCTTTTGGGAATAAATGCATATTCCTCGTTTGGGGAGCCTTTACGCAAAAACTATATTGAGGAATCAAAAATATAGTGGTTTGATTCATCCTGGAAGTTGTCATACTCAAGTCCAAACCATGAAATATTGGAAGGTGGAAAAAAGTGTACAATAAGGGTTGAACAATAGTCCTATGAATCTACTCTATTCCTCACTAATCATGGAGCTGGATGAAAATTGTCCAGTCTTTGTTAACTGTGCGCCAGGCTCCAGGTTTAATCTGCTACTTGTGGCCTGAGTTCTGTAATGATTCAAATAGACTACATGTCCCATATTCTTGCACAATGTTAGCCTAATATGATCTACTAATGCTAGAGACCCTCAGGAACAACTACACAGATGTGACTGAGGACATAAAGGTAAACGGAATGGAATGGAATGATGCAAAATGTAAGTGTCACGCCCTGACCTTAGAGATCCTTTTTATGTCTATTTTGGTTGGTCAGTGCGTGAGTTGGGGTGGGCATTCTATGTTTTTGTTCTATGTTGTCTATTTCTATGTGTTTGGCCGGGTGTGGTTCTCAATCAGAGGCAGCTGTCTATCGTTGTCTCTGATTGAGAACCATACTTAGGTAGCCTTTTCCCACCTGTATTTGTGGGTAGTTGTTTTCTGTATTGTGTCTGCACCAGACAGGACTGTTTCGTTTGTTCCGTTTTGTTATTTTTTGTTCTAGTGTTCAGTGTTATTAAAAGTCATGAACACGTACCACGCTGCACCTTGGTCCTCTCCTTCCTCAGACGAACGGCATTACAGTAAGCTACACATTGAAGAAAACTAACACAAAAGTGACAGTTCTAAATGTATGTGGATATTACTGATGGTGGCTCACCGATAGCAGCTAATATTTAAAATGATACAAATTGTAAAATGAAACTGAGAAAAGCCTGGCATATATACGTATCTGTAGACACACCTCCACCACGCCTTCATTTCTTAGATCTCCACCCCAAACAAATAGCGTTTGAATAGCTTGCTATTCTCATGCTTAAGTTCAAGGTCAGAATACGCATAGAGAGAAAAGTGCATAAAAAGGGAATTAAAATCCATTTACGCATGCTTAACTCGTGTCAGAATCTGCCCCTAAGAGTGTGTTTGGTTTGGCTACAAGGAGCGGATACTTGGGGTGGTTCTGGCTCTTTGTCCCTACTCAAATAAACCATATTTTATTATATTTATCTGTGTCCTCCTTATATCAATCCTACCTCATTTAGGTTCCTTTTGAATAACAGGTTCCTTTTGCATAACAGAACAGACCAAAAATGGTATGTCCTAAGAATGTGAGGATGTGAAATTAATTTGATTGCGTCATCATGTACTAACAGAACAGTACATCATACTTTTTATTTTGATAATGAGTCACATTCCTGATCATAGTAATGGAAAAAATGCATCATAATCTGCCTAAATGTTATTCTGCTCTGTATCTCCCATGTACACTCATCTTTTCTGTCAGGAAACATGTTGAGTTTATTTACTCTATCCAAGAACACTGTCAGGGGCTCACTTTCCCCCCCCCCTCTCTCTCTCTCTTGCTCTCTCGCTCTCTCTCTTTCCCTCCTCTCTCAAACCAACCAAGAGGCAATTAGGCTTACAATATAAAGAATTGCATTTGTGTTGAATTCAGGCCTCAAATCTTAAGCTTTAGTAAAAAATGTATCCTACTTCAGACAAAGACAGTGTTGAAATGAAAACCGAGAGAGAGAGAGAGAGAGAGAGAGATATAATCATTTTGACTTCAAGTAGCCACTATTGACTTCCCATAGTGGAGTATCAAGTGTTTGGACCTCCATCTGCCTCCAGGACCAGGCCAGACGCTGGGGTGCTGACCCGACCCAGGCCAGGAGGAGGAGAGGCCAGACGCTGGGGTGCTGACCCGACCCTGGCCAGGAGGAGGAGAGGCCAGACGCTGGGGTGCTGACCCGACCCAGGCCAGGAGGAGGAGAGGCCCGGGCTGGGTTCAAAGATAGATCCACTCCCTTGGTCTGCCCACCTGGAGATGAATTAATGAATACTTTATTTTTATATAGTGAAATTTTACATACATACATGCTCAGACAGACGTATACACTGAGTTTACAAAACATTAAGAACACCTGCTCTTTCCATGACATAGACCGACAAGGCCTTGTTGATGTCACTTAAATCCACTTCAGTGGAAAAAGCCTTGAGACAATTGAGACATGGATTGTGTATGTGTGCCATTCAGAGGGTGAATGGGAAAGACAAAATATTGAAGTGCTTTTGAACGGGGCATGGTAGTAGGAGGCACATTGGTTTGTGTCAAGAACTGCAACGCTGCAGGGTTTTTCACGCTCAACAGTTTCCTGTGTGTATCAAGAATGGTCCACCACCCAAAAGACATCCAGCCAACTTGACACAACTGTGGGGAGCATTGGAGTCAACATGGGCCAGCATCCCTGTGGAATGCTTTTGACACCTTGTAGAGTCCATGCCCCGACGAATTGAGGCTGTTCTGAGGGCAACTCAATATTCGGAAGGTGTTCCTAATGTTTGGTATACTCAGTGTGTAGGTATACTGTGGGTGGTGGGTATACTCAGTGTGTAGGTATACTGTGGGTGGTGGGTCTACTCAGTGTGTAGGTATACTGTGGGTGGTGGGTATACTGTGGGTGGTGGGTATACTCAGTGTGTAGGTATACTGTGGGTGGTGGGTATACTGTGAGTGGTGGGTATACTGTGAGTGGTGGGTATACTGTGAGTGGTGGGTATACTGTGAGTGGTGGGTATACTGTGAGTGGTGGGTATACTGTGAGTGGTGGGTATACTGTGAGTGGTGGGTATACTGTGAGTGGTGGGTATACTGTGAGTGGTGGGTATACTGTGAGTGGTGGGTATACTCAGTGTGTAGGTATACTGTGGGTGGTGGGTATACTGTGAGTGGTGGGTATACTCAGTGTGTAGGTATACTGTGAGTGGTGGGTATACTCAGTGTGTAGGTATACTGTGGGTGGTGGGTATACTGTGGGTGGTGGGTATACTCAGTGTGTAGGTATACTGTGGGTGGTGGGTATACTGTGGGTGGTGGGTATACTGTGAGTGGTGGGTATACTCAGTGTGTAGGTATACTGTGAGTGGTGGGTATACTCAGTGTGTAGGTATACTGTGGGTGGTGGGTATACTGTGAGTGGTGGGTATACTCAGTGTGTAGGTATACTGTGGGTGGTGGGTATACTGTGAGTGGTGGGTATACTCAGTGTGTAGGTATACTGTGGGTGGTGGGTATACTGTGAGTGGTGGGTATACTCAGTGTGTAGGTATACTGTGAGTGGTGGGTATACTCAGAGTTTAGGTATACTGTGGGTGGTGGGTATACTGTGAGTGGTGGGTATACTCAGTGTGTAGGTATACTGTGGGTGGTGGGTATACTCAGTGTGGAGGTATACTGTGGGTGGTGGGTATACTCAGTGTGTAGGTATACTGTGAGTGGTGGGTATACTCAGTGTGTAGGTATACTGTGGGTGGTGGGTATACTGTGGGTGGTGGGTATACTGTGGGTGGTGGGTATACTGTGGGTGGTGGGTATACTGTGGGTGGTGGGTATACTGTGGGTGGTGGGTATACTGTGGGTGGTGGGTATACTGTGGGTGGTGGGTATACTGTGGGTGGTGGGTATACTGTGGGTGGTGGGTATACTGTGGGTGGTGGGTATACTGTGGGTGGTGGGTATACTGTGGGTGGTGGGTTAAGGTTTATAGTCCTGTGTTGGTTGGTATGAATTACTTGTGTGCCTGGAGACTCTTCCTCCAGTGAGTAGATGTTGTACAATACAGTAGGCTAACTCTTTCTCCAGTATTACCTGTGTACGGTGTCCATTTCAGGACAGCCTAACTCTCAGTGTGGATGTCTCAGTAAAAAGGAGTGAAACAACAACCAAGCTAAAACCAAGCATTAACATATCGGCAATCACAAGATAATCACAAGCCTGGAATTCACTTCAAAACTGGTCAATCATTATTGTCCCCCAACAGAGTGAACGGTCGAGATAGGACTAAGGGGCCCAACTAGAAATGTCTTCAGTTGGCCACGTCCCAACAGTCACAATACTTTGGAAATGTATGTTTCTATTCAGGTCTGTTTTTGTTCAAACACAAAATGCTGTTAAGCTTAACTTTTATTGTATTGCTTAAGATTACTCTCACTGGTCATCTCTCAGAAACAATGATCCTTCTCTCTTGCGGGAAAGTTAATGACTCATAAGCAGATCATCTTTCACATTGTTTAGGGAGAGTCATTTAGGGCGAGCAGGGAGCGTCGGGGATGAATTTGTGAGAGGTCAAACCCGTCAGACAGAAACACAAATCAGATCAGTAGCTACTGTGTAATAACAAAAACAAATGACTAACATTCCAGAGGGTGTCATTACGTAACTATGGTCACATTTCAAATGGTCTTCTCTATTGAAACATCCTCTTCCTGAGTATTATCTTAGTCACACCAACCACATGCCCTCAGTGCCAACCAGATGCCCTTATCTCATCCAGACTGACCTATATCTGCCCTGCAAGATAAAAAAAAAGGAATGCTAGTGAATAGCAGAAGCTAAGTTGTTAGATTTCTGTGGTGACCAAACCCAAACACGAGGGTGGGATTCCTCAGTTATATGATGATGATGACCTTACAGAGTCTTGCATTGGACTTGATTGGCTGAACTATCCTGTTCTCTTAGGGTGCATCTGAGATTACATCCTATTCCCTTTATAGTGCACTACTTTTGACCAGGGCCCACAGGACTCTATAGGTAATAGGGTGCCATTTGGATGCACACTTTTAATAATTTACCAGCTGGAGAGTTCAACGGTTAAAGGTGAACTTCACAAGACTGGGTGAGGGCAGATGATGGCCAGATCAGGATAGCCACTTAAAGACTCTTTGACCTCTGTATCAAAGTGTTATGGGTCAGCCAAGCAGCCTCACTCTCCTCGCCACAGCTAGGAGTATAGCCTGGTCCCGTCAGTCAGTCACTGGGTTGCCTTAGCCTCAGTTTGTATTGTTTTTCTCTTCTCCTCCTCCTCCTCCTCCTCCTCCTCCTCCTCCTCCTCCTCCTCCTCCTCCTCCTCCTCTTCTTCTCTATTCCTAGGTGTTGTGGATCCGAAGGAGCCGTAAAAAGGGCAATTCAAAGCTCTCAGCCATAACAGTAATAGGTCCTGAGTGTAATGGTACACAGCCATTAGGCTAATGGGCCCTACTCTAACGGCCCTCTTTGGGTTTCAGTTTAGGGTGAAGGGCCCCTGTACTTCATATTGATATAAACATGGTGCAATGAGTCACGTTTATAAAGCATTAAATAGACCTGGATGGCCGCTCTCAGGTAAACAGAACTAAACCCAGGTGTCGGTTGATATATACCTCCCAAGACAAGTTGTAAACCCTTTTCTGATCCTGATTCCATGCCATCTGAAAAGGATAGGTACAGTATGCTAGTAGTTGGTCCACTACTCTAACTTGAACCCTAACTGTTCTAAACACTAGGGCTGCAGTCAGACTTCTTTCAGAGACACATAGCCTACAGTACAGGTCTCAGTTACAGCCTCTTGCCCTCCTCGTGAGAACAGGAAGCCAGGCACGGCTTTTACAGTCAGAACCATTTACTGTGTTTTATCCCTGGTTAGCAGGGCAGCACGCACACACAGACCTACCTCAGGTGGAGGGAGGGAGAGTGGGAGAGGGGTAGGGAAGGAGAGAGGTAGAGAGAGAGAGAAAGAAAGGTGGGTGGAGAGGAAGAGAGGGGAGGATGGATGGGAGTAGGGGTGAGAAAGACAAAGGGGGAGAAAAAGACAGAGAGAGTGAGATATTAGTGCCCCCTCCCTCTCTCTCTTTCTCTGCTCTGTTTGTTTTTACCAGAGAGCAAATGATAGTGTCCTCAATTAGAGGGGAAGTGCTTTTTTTATGGGGCCTTCTCTGGTGGTGCAGTCCCAAAAACCCTAACCCCCAAAACCTTAAACCAAAACCTTAAGCTTAAACTAACATTTGAACAAACTCAGGACCTGAAAAAAGTGATTGTTTTCCGACTTTTTCAGGACATTAAGGTGAAATGTTAGGATATTGGGGTTACTAATAATGTAGGAAAACAAGTGTACACACACACACACACACACACACACACACACACACACACACACACACACACACACACACACACACACACACACACACACACACACACACACACACACACACACACACACACACACACACACACACACACACTGTGGGGTTGAGGAGAAGGGAATTCGAGCTGCAACTAATGCTCTTGTTACCTACAGCAAATTAAGTTAGAGCTCACCTATGGAAAGTTTGACTTTTGTCCATGTAATGTCCCGACATACTCCCTCTGGGTTAATCCCAAATGGCACCCTATTCTCTGGTCAAATGTAGTGCACTATATAGGGAATATGGTGCAATTTGGGACTGAGACTCTCTGCAATTCAAAGGAATACTCTGGGGATGTGGAAGCAACCAGCCTCATGCACACAGTAAGTAGTGTGTTTTCAGTACATGGCTGCACACTGTCACAATGCTTCTACATCAGCCACAACAGGCTGAGCGGGAATGAACCTGTGAAGGTACTCCTTACGTAAAGACGTGCACACACACACTCTGAAAACCTGCACAGGAACAAATGCTAAGAGTGCCCTTGGATAACTATATATATGTATATAGAGAGAGAGCGTTTTAAATAATCTTTATTGGGTCTGGGAGCCCACCACACAATAAATACTCATACAAAACCACAGTTACACATCAATTAAAAACACAACTCCAATTCCTCCTCCACAGTAACTATACACAACAGCCTCTGAATACCCCATATACTCATAAACAGATCAATATTGTTAACCAGTTTATAATAGGCAATCTCAACCCTTAGTCTCACTGCCAACATTCCCTCCAGCATTCCCACCATATCCACAGACCCCTGTCCCCGAATACTGTTCTTTCGGGTCTTCCATATCGCTAATTTTGCTGCCCCTAACACAAATTAAGCAACACAACTACACCCTTTTGACTGAACCTGTACTTTGGCCCAAATATATACAGTTGGGAAGAGAAAACCTCTCCCAACGTTGAGAACCAATTAGTTACACAGTAAAAACACAGGGACACAGTAAAAACAGATGTGTCAGAGTTTCAGACCCAGCACAAAATGGACACCCCTCCCCAACAGTAGGGTCCAGGTGTACCAGATACGTGTTGGTGGCTATGGCTCCATGTATTATCCTCCATTGGAGGTCAGCTGTCCTCTTATCAATAGGCAGTTTGTATAATGATCGCCAACAGCCTTTTGGGGAAGCACCTGGACCAAGCACACCCGCCCACCTCGTCGATTTGACCCCTTCCAGGGAAGAGGCATGGGACACCTTTACACATATTCTGTACATGGCCTTCTTTCCCACCTCCTTGAACTCCCCCAGCTCCGGTGTATCGAAGAAAAGCAGCATCCCCACGTCCTCCTCGAATGCCCCCTAAGCAGCACTAACAATCAGTGCAGGGAACACATAATCCAGACCCTCCTTCCACCGATCAGAACTGGAAGTGTCAGTCACATACTGCATATGAAGCACTGGCAAGGAGTCACAGACCTCAGCGACGACCTTCCTCAGTAGGCGAGATGATCAGATCCCCGCTCTTTCTCCCAGCTCCTCCAACGATCTGCTCCTGCTCCGCATCAGATGACCCAGCTTGGTACACCCCATGCCTAACAGGCATGAACGTAGGCTAGCTGAACCTAGAACACGGGACTGGATGGCAGTGTTGTGAAAAAGAGGCTCTTCAAAAAGCCACATCCCTGGTGGCGTGCCGGCCTTACGGGACTTGACAAGGACTCTCCAAGCCTGCATAACAGACTCATAAAATGGAGTCAGGCCAGGCAAATCACCCCCCTCCAGCTTTAAGAGAAAAAGGTGCTTGTCTAAGCCCAAACAGCCCACCCTCCTCATCAATGTGTAGGCTGTTTCGACACAGCTAGAGCCGTCTCTGTACAACAGTCTCTGGGCTGCTTGAAGCCGGAAAGCCATGATCCTAGAGGAAATGTCCACTAGGCCTTGCCCACCCTTGTGCAGTGGCAGGTACAGGGCTGCAGCTTTAATCCAGTGTTGTCCAGACCAGAAAAATTGACAAGGGTCCTCTGAAGCTCTTGTATCAGACCATTTGGTGGCTGCAAAATCATTAGTCTGTGCCACAGGGTAGAGGCAGCAAGATTATTAGCTACCAGGACCCTTCCCCTATAAGACAGCTGGGGCAGCACCCATTTCCATCTTGACAGTCTGGCACACACTTTCTCCAATACACCCTCCCAGTTCTTTTTCTGAAAGACATCGAAGCCTAGAAAAAAAACAAAGTCTTCATCCCAACTCTGCCCCACTGAAGCCCCCCTGGTAACCGTGGAGTGGACCCTATCTGAACCTGACCTGCCCACAGCGATTCATTCTTTTCTCAATTGACTCTAGCTGAGGAGGCCCCCTCATACACCTTTAAAGCATTTGGGATTAACATCCTCAGCCCCTGTAATAAAAACTGTCACGTCATCTGCATACGCAGACAGTGCTATCGTGGGACCCTTCATTACACCTGGCACAGAGAAACCAGTAAGCCTCGCTCTTAAAAAACAAAGCATCGGTTCAATTGCCAGACAATTTAACTGCCCTGAAGTTGGGCTTCCCTACCTGATGCCCCTTTGGACGGGGATGGGGCAACTCAAACCACCCCCCACCTTCACCATACATGAGGCCCCAGCATACAGTAAATTCATCCAAGACAAAAAAACATCCCCAAACCCAAAGGCTTTCATCGTTTTGAACAAGTACTGGTGGTCCACATGGTCAAAAGCCTTCTCCTGATCCAAAGAAAGTAAACCCACATTCACATCAGACAGTTTACAAATGTCTAAAACATCTGTTATCAGAAACAAGTCATCAACAATAGAGCAATCAGGTCCACAGTAGGACTGGTCCTTGTGGACCAACAATCCCAGATACTCTTTCAACCTGTTTGAAAGACATTTAGATACAATTTTATATTCCGCATACGACAACGCAACAGGTCGCCCATTTTTATAAGAGACAAATCCCCTTTTTTGGCAACAATGAAAGCACAGCACGTTGACAGGATACAGGAAGAGAACCCTCATGAAAAGATTCACACACCACTTCATAAAAATCCTCCCCAATAGACCCCCAAAAGTGCTTCTAGAACTCAGATGGTAAATCATCGATGTCAGGGGCTCGGCCTGATGAGAGCTGCATAACTGCTGTGGACATCTCCTGCAGAGTAATGTCAGAGTCCAAATCAGCTCTCTGCTCAGGACCCAATTGAGGAAGTCCATGTAACAGCTGTTAGGTACACAGAGAATCACAATCCTCCGCCTTATAGAGGGCAGAGTAGAAATCCACGGCATATTGGCGCATTCCACTGTCATCCGTGGTCACCTTCCCATCAGGGAGACGAAGGCAGACCATCTGTTTGCGTTGCAATGTCGACTGCGCTAGGTAAAAAGAAAGCGCTAGGAGCATCCATATCCTTGAGGGTATCGAAACGAGACCTAATCAAGGCACCCTTCACTCTTTCATGCAGAAACGACCTCAGTTCATGTCTCTTGTCCTGTAAGTTCATGACTAGTCCAGTGTTGTTCTGAGTGAGCAGCTTCAATTCAATAGATTTGATGTCCTGTTCAAGGGCCCTGAGTCTCTTTAACTTCAATACGAGACAGAGCAGTATACTGTTGACAAAACAATCGTATTTGAGCCTTCCCAACCTCCCACCATTGTCTCAAGGACTCAAAATTCCCTTTTTATAACCCCCAGTTATTACTGGACAGGTCTGAGATCAGTACATGTTCCTACAGCTGGACACTGAGAGGGTCCCAGTTATTACTGGACAGGTCTGAGATCAGTACATGTTCCTACAGCTGGACACTGAGAGGGTCCCAGTTATTACTGGACAGGTCTGAGATCAGTACATGTTCCTACAGCTGGACACAGAGTGTCTCCCTACATCAGTTAGCACAGGCGTTACGAGGACCACCTGCGCCCCTCCCTCTGCCTTCTCCCTTTTTGGGCAAGCATGTCGCTTATGGCCAACATCCCCACACTCAAACCACCGTTGACTACCCGTACTAGCATAAGCCATATACAGTCTATTGTCATACTTGACTTTAAACGATAACTCTAAAGTCTGCTCCGTTGAGTCCAAAAACATAAACACCTGTCGCCGAAACGACATAACCTGTTTCAACGCCGGGTGTTTGCAACCCAACGGAACAACCTTAATTGAACTTGCAAACTTCCCAAACCTCAATAACTCGCGCTCCAGTAGCTCATTGGGAATAAACGGCGGTACATTCGAAATCGTTTCCCTTGTTGACGGAGAAAAAAAGTGGCGTAATTTCAATAACATACCTTTAAGAAGTACGCCATGCTCAACCATACGATCAACAAGGCGCTCATTTTTAAGAAATACCACCACCGCTTAATTCATCCGTGACGCATAAGCAACATTCTCATATCCTACCTTCTCTCCTACGGCGACCAGAAACTCTGGTGACAGGGACGGCAGAAACCGAAGTGACAGGGACGGCATCCCCATTCGGGCTGCCATCCGCGCCAAACTCAGGGTAATTTCGATACGAAAAACAAAATACTTAATTCTACCACAACAAAAATAAAAATAATAACCTTAATCATGCATAGAAGAAAACAAAAAATGAGAGAGAGAGAGAGAGAGAGAGAGAGAGAGAGAGAGAGAGAGAGAGAGAGAGAGAGAGAGAGAGAGAGAGAGAGAGAGAGAGAGAGAAGAGAGAGAGAGAGAGAGAGAGAGAGAGAGAGAGAGAGAGAGACGAGAGAGAGAGAGAGAGAGAGAGAGAGAGAGAGAGAGAGAGAGAGAGAGAGAGAGAGAGAGAGAGAGAGAGGAGAGAGAGAGAGAGAGAGAGAGGAGAGAGAGAGAGAGAGAGAGCGAGGAGAGGACGAGAGAGAAGAGAGCGAGAGAGAGCGAGGAGAGGAGAGAGAGAGGAGAGAGAGAGGAGAGAGAGACGAGAGAGGAGAGGAGAGAGAGAGAGAGAGGGAGGAGAGAGAGATGAGAGAGAGAGATGGAGGAGAGAGAGAGAGAGAGAGAGGAGAGAGAGAGAGAGAGAGAGAGAGAGAGAGAGAGACCAAACCACACAACTAAAAACATTGGACACTTGATGGAACACACGCACTCCTTCGCCCATACAATTCCCAGCATGCACCAAACACTCCAAATGAGCTATCTCATCCTGGAATATACAAAGTCTGAGGCCATCTGACTTTGGCCTAAAGAGCAGGAACCTGGACATCACCGAGTACAGAAATGCAGAGATTGTCATTTTACAGGAAACATGGTATAGAGGAGATGGACCCACTGGTTGCCCTCTAGGTTACAGAGAGCTGGTAGTCCCATCCATCAAACTACCATGTATGAAACTGGGAAGGGACTCAGGGGGTATACTAATTTGGTATAGACTAGACCTAACTCACTCTATTAAATTAATAAAAACAGGGACATTTTACATTTGGCTAGAAATTCAAAAGGAAATGATCTTAACAGAGAAATATATCCTCCTGTGTGCTACCTATATCCCCCCACTAGAATCCCCATACTTTACTGACAACAGCTTCTCCATGCTGGATGGGGAAATCAATAATTTCCAGGCCCAGGGACATGTACTAGTCTGTGGCAACGTAAATGCCAGAATTGGACAAGAACCTGACACCCTCAGCACACAGGGGGACAAACACCTACATGGAGGTGACAGTATTCCCTTCCCCATATGCCCCCCTAGGCAGAACTACGACAACATAACCAACAAAAATGGGTCACAACTCCTGCAGCTCTGTCACACGCTGGGTATGTCCATAATAAATGGTAGACTCCGAGGGGACTCCTATGGTAGGTACACCTATAGCTCGTCTCTTGGCAGTAGTCCTGTAGACTACTTTATCACTGACCTCAACCCAGGGCCTCTCAGAGCATTCACAGTCAGCCCACTCACACCCCTATCAGATCACAGATCACAGTCTACTTGAACAGAGCAATACTCAATCATGAGGCATCAAATCCAAAGGAATTGAATAATAATAAGAAACGCTATAGATGGAAGGAAAGTAGTGTGGAAACCTACAAAAAAACTATTATTCAACAACAAATTCAGTCCCTTTTAGACAACATCCTGGACAAAACGTGTCACTGTAGTAGTGAAGGTGTAAACTGGCATTAGAAAAACTAAACAGTATATTTGACCTCTCAGCTTCCCTATCAAATAAAAAAATGTCAAGCTGGAAACCTAAGAAAATTAACAACAATGAAAAATGGTTTGATGAAGAATGCAAAAACCTAAGAACGAAATGTAGAAACCTATCCAAACAAAAACATAGAGACCCAGAAAACCTGAGCCTACACCGTCCCTATAGTGAATCACTAAAACAATACAGAAATACACTTCGGAAAAAGAAGGAACAGCACGTCAGAAATCAGCTCAATGTAATTGAAGAATCCATAGACTCTAACCACTTCTGGGAAAATTGGAAAACACTAAACAAACAAAAACACGAAGGGTTATCTATCCAAAACTGAGATGTATAGATAAACCACTTCTCCAATCTTTTTGGACCTATAACAAAGAACAAAAACATATATATGATCAAATACAAATCTTAGAATCAACTATTAAAAACTACCAGAACCTTCTGGACTCTCAAATTACATTGAATGAACTACAGGACAAAATACAAACCCTCCAACTCAAAAAGGCCTGTGTTGTTGATAGTATCCTACATGAAATGATAAAATATACAGACAACAAATTCCAATTGGCTATACTTAAACTCTTTAACATCATCCTTGGCTCTGGCATCTTCCCCAATATTTGGAACCAAGGACTGATCACCCCAAACCACAAAAGTGGAGACAAATTTGACCCCAATAACTACTGTGGGATATGCATCAACAGCAACCTTGGGAAAATCCTCTTTATTATCATTAACAGGAGACTCAAACATTTCCTCAGTGAAAACTTTGCAAATATCAAATTGTCTTTTTACCAAATTACCGTACGACAGACCACGTATTTATCCTGCACACTCTAATTGACAAAGACACAAACCAAAACAAAGGCAAAGTCTGTTCATGCTTTGTTGATTTCAAAAAAGCTTTTGACTCAATTTGGCATGAAGATCTGCTATACAAATTGATGGAAAGTGGTGTTGGGGGAAAAACATACAACATAAAATCCATGTACACAAACAAGAAGTGTCCGGTTAAAATTGGTAAAAAATACACACATTTCTCTCCACAGGGCCGTGGGGTGAGACAGGGATGCAACTTAAGCCTCACCCTCTTCAATATATATATCAACGAATTGGCTAGGACACTAGAACAGTCTGCAGCACCCGGCTTCACCCGACTAGAATCTGAAGTCAAATGTCTTCCGTTTGCTGATGATCTGGTGCCAACCAAGATAGGGCCTACAGCAGTACCTAGATCTTCTGCACAGCTTCACAGACCTGTGCCCTGACAGGAAATATCAGTAAGACATAAATAATGGTGTTCCAAAAAAGGTCCATTTGCCAGGACCACAAATACAAATTCCATCTAGACACCGTTGCCCTAGAGCACGCAAAAAAAAATACATACCTCGGCCTAAACATCAGCGCCACAGGTAACATCCACAAAGATGTGAACGATCTGAGAGACAAGGCAAGGGTCTTCTATGCCATCAAATGGAACAGAAAATTTGACATACCAATTAGGATCTGGCAAGAAAATACTTGAATCACTTATAGAAAGCATTGCTCTTTATGGTTGTGAGGCCAACCAAGAATTTACTAAATGGGACAAACACCAAATTGAGACTGCATGTAGAATTCTGCAAAAATATCCTCTGTGTACAATGTAAAACACCAAATAATGGATGCAGAGCAGAATTAGGCTGATACCCGCTAATTATCAAAATCCAAAAAAGAGCCGTTAAATTTTACAGCCACCTTAAAGGAAGCGATTCCCAAACCTTCCATAACAAAGTCATCACCTACATAGAGCTGAACCTGGACAAGAGTCCCCTAAGCAAGCTGGTCCTGGGGCTCTGTTCACAAACAGACCCCACAGAGCCCCAGGACAGCAACACAATTAGACCCAACCAAATCATGACAAAACAAAAATATAATTACTTGACACATTGGAAAGAATTAACAAAAAACAGAGCACTAGAGGCTATGTGCACACTGCTCACAAAATGAGGTGGAAACTGAGCTGCACTTCCTGACCTCCTGACAAATGTATGACCATATTAGAGACACATATTTCCCTTAGATTACACGGACGCACAAAGAATTAGAAAATAAACCCAATTTGATAAACTTCCATATCTATTGTGTGAAATACCACAGTGTGCCCTCACAGCAGCAAGATGTGTGACCTGTTGCCACAAGAAAAGAGCAACCAGTGAAGGACAAACACCATTGTAAATACAACCCATATGTATGTTTATTTATTTTCCCTTTTGTACTTTAACTATTTGCACATAGTACGACATTTTAAATGTCTTTATTCTTTTGGAACTTTTGTGAGTAATGTTTACTGTATTTTTTTCTTCTATAGTTTTTTTCACTTTTCTTGATGATCTACTTCACTTGCTTTGGCAATGTAAACATATGTTTCCCATGCCAAGAAAGCCCTTCAATTGAAATAGAATTTAGAGAGAGAGAGATGGGAAATGAGAAATGAGTTTCCCATCAGCCTGCTGTGCACCGTCTCTCCAGTCAGTTGGACCCCTGAGTGGAGACTCCTAAAGCCCCAGAGACATGGGAAACCAGTTTCATCAAACTCTCTGTGTGTTCCATAGAGTCTGGGTGGACCCCTGATCCCCTTCTCCCCTCCACCCTCCTCGCCCATTAACAATGAGGGGGATGTGTGAGAAAAGAACCAAGAAGTGTGGTTCTCCCTCCCCTCTCCATCAGGCCAGGGGTGTAAATTCCACCCCACCCAGGGGCTCAGGATGAAGGGTTGGCTAAGACCTGTGTGCCCCCTCCTCTCCCCAGCAGGAGCCCCAGAAAATAATGAAGGCTGGGGCGGCAAGGCGGCTGGGGACCATTGGGGGGGCAGTCGGGGCTGGCGGGTTAGAGGATTCCAGCCTGATGGTGTGGAGAGGGTCTTTCTGTAACTCTCCGCAGGTAGCCAGGAGCACAGCCCTGAGGCAGGGATTCCTGGGCCTGCTCCCCTCATCACCTCTGACGACCGGGGTCTTAATCACACTGTTCACACACTCACACCTCACCCTGCATTTCCTCGCCCTCTCTTCCTCACTCCCTTCTGTTTTCCTTCTGCTCTCTCTGCTCTGTCCCCCTTCTCTGTCTCCCCACAACACTATGTCTCCCTTCTGCTCTCTTTCTTTACTCTCTTTCTCAACCTCTTTTCCCACCACAGCAGCTAACTTCCTTTAAGATCCTTCTCAGTCTGTCTTGCTCTCTTCTCCCATACTGTAACCAACTATACTTTACAGTAACCAACTATAATATACTGTAACCAACTATAATATACAGTAACCAACTATAATATAATGTAACCAACTATAATGCACAGTAACCAACTATAATATACAGTAACCAACTATAATATAATGTAACCAACTACAATGTACAGTAACCAACTATAATAAGCACACATAATAGTCCTCCAGGATAGTTGCTGTGAAAAACACGAAGCAAGTCATATCACCTTGCAAACACACACCCAGACAATTCAACCATACCCCCCCACCAATGGATCCCCTCTCCAATCTACCTTCCATTATTAATTTGCACCCCCCCCCCCCTCCTCATGTTGGGGGTCTAACTCACAGCTCTCTCCAGGAGATAGAAGCCCAGCCCCTTGCCACTGCCCCCCCCCCCTCTCCCAATCCCACTGACTGCAGACAGACATTGGCCTGGACCAAATAAAACCTCATAAAGGCTAATGTTGCATGCCACTTTCCAGAGGTGGGCCATGTCAGGTCACGGTTTGGAATATAGCTGGGCGCTAACCTAAGTTAATTACACTCTCACCGCATGCACATAAACACACACACACAGGCATGCATGCACACACACACACTAACACACACACACCGGGTGGGGTGATTCCCGTTCCCGGTTTGTTAACTCCCTCCGGGCTATAACGTCTAATGTGGGGACGACCCATGGAGCCACAAAACGCCAGGAAGTGGGGTTTTATTTCCTTTATGCCTATCTGATTACCCACAAATCCCTTTGGGCTCCTTCCGACACAAAAAGTCCCCCTATCTGCTCTCTACGTCTCTCTCAGCCTTAGAGGAGAGAACAGATCTCCATAACTCATCTAATATAATTGAGAAGAATCTATGTAACTCAGAAGAGAACCCTCTGACGTCTGACACCTGGCTCACTTGGCAACAGCATGAGATTTCCTTTTTAAAATATCTCCACATTGTCTGCTGAGAAAGGGAGTGTTGCCATTAGTTAAATTGTTGTACACAAATGGAGGGTTTTCCAGACCCAGGATATTAAGCTTTACTCCTGGACTAAAGCACTTTTAAGTGCTTTTCTCTATTGAAAATGAAGTCTAGGAGTATAGGCTAATTTGTCTGGGTTTGGGAATCCATCATGACTGGTGGAATGTTGCATATACATACAGTGATGTGAAATGTATTTTCCCCCTTTCTGATTTTCTCTATTTTTGCATATCTTTGATAATTAATGCTATCAGATCTTCAACTAAAACCTAATATTAGTTAAAGGGAACCTGAGGGAACAAATAACACAAAGATTACTTATTTATTTTACAAACAAAGTTATGCAACATTCAACGACATGGGTCCTAATCACTGCATTCCACGGTAAGAACCTCATACCAATGGTCAAGCATGGTGGTGGTAGTGTGATGGTTTGGGGATGCTTTGCTGCCTCAGGACCTGGATGACTTGCCTTAACAGAGGAACCATGAATTCTGCTCTGTATCAGAGAATTCTAAAGGAGAATGTCGGGCCATCCGTCTGTGAGCTGAAGTGCAGCTGGGTCATGCAGCAAGACAATGAGCCAAAACACACAATCAAGTCTACATGAAAATAGCTAAAAAGCAACAGATTGTAAGTTTTAGAATGGCCTAGTCAAAGTCCAGAAATAATCCCTATTGAGATGTTGTGGCAGGACTTTAAAACGAGCAGTTCATGCTTGAAAACCCACAAATGTTGCTGAGTTAATAAAGCAGTTCTGCATGGAAGAGTGGGCCAAAATTCCTCCACAGCGACGTGAGAGACTGATCAACAACTACAGGAAGCGTTTGGTTGGAGTCATTGCAGTTGAAGGTGGCACAACCTGTTATTGAGTGTAAGGGGCAATTACTTTTTCACACAGGGGCATTGGGTGTTGCATTTGTTTACGAAATAAATGAAATAAGTATATAATTGTTTATTATTTGTTCACTCAGGTTCACTTGATCTAATATTAGGTTTTAGTTGAAGATCTAATTACTTTCAGTATCAAAAATATGCAGTAGTAGAGAAAATTTGAAATGGGGCAAATACAGTGGCTTGCGAAAGTATTCACCCCCTTGGCATTTTTCCTATTTTGTTGCCTTACAACCTGGAATTAAAATAGATTTTTTGGGGGGTTGTATCATTTGATTTACACAACATGCCTACCACTTTGAAGATGCAAAATATTTTTTACTATGAAACAAACAAGAATTAAGACAAGAAAAACTTGAGCATGCATAACTATTCACCCCCCAAAGTCAATACTTTATAGAGCCACCTTTCGCAGAAATTACAACTGCAAGTCTCTTGGGGTATGTCTCTAGAAGCTTGGCAAATCTAGCCACTGGGATTTTTGCCCATTCTTCAAGGCAAAACTGCTCCAGCTCCTTCAAGTATGATGGGTTCCGCTGGTGTACAGAAATCTTTAAGTCATACCACAGATTCTCAATTGGATTGAGGTCTGGGCTTTGACTAGGCCATTCCAAGACAGTTAACCTGTTGGGGATGGGGGCGCTGTTTAGACTATTTATGCTAATTTGGCTAATTTTTGAAACGGCTTCCCACAAAATCATTGATCGTACAATATGCATATTATTATTATTATTGGATAGAAAACAGTCTATAGTTTCTATAGGAGTTGAAATTTTGTCTCTAAGTGGAACAGAGCCCATTCTACAGCAATTTCCTTGACATGGATTCAGATTTCAGAAATGTTGGCCACTGTTCTGAAGTCAGTTAAAACGGCACTGATATTGCTATGACTATACGGACACTTCTTACGTCTTCCCCTGGATGCCTTTACGTGATGACGATTCCAATGGGGTCGATTGCGCGTTCACAGGCCCTATAAATCAAAAAACCCTGTAGCTAGCAAGTCTTTCCTTGCTGCGTAACGCGCGTGCTGGACACCGACCCGCTCCTGTTCCAAGCGTTAGTTTAGCCTGTTATATTTCTCCGGTCATCTTTTCACTCGTTATAGGAGTTAAAAACATCATAAGGTAGTTAATTTAAAGCGTTTTATAGCAATTTATATCCGTTTAGTGCGATTTTGGGACATTTATTTCTTTAACGCTGTGAATAGGTGGGCACGCTTTCAGTTCATCCCGAACGCAGTTGGCATTTTCACATGGCAAGAGGACAGCTTTCCACCAAAAGACGATTCCTCCCAAGAAAGGATCCTTTGCCCAAGATACTGATGGAAGAACAGCTCAAGGTAGGACATTTTTATTATGATAAATCGTGTTTCTGTCGAAACATTTTAGTGGCTTAGGACGCCATGTTTTTTGACGTAGCTTCGCTTGGCGCAAACTGTATTGAAAAGTAAGGATAAATTAAAAAATGTAATAACGCAATTGTATTAAGAATTAAATTGTCTATCAATCCCTGTCCACCCTATATTTTTTAGTCACGTTTATGAGTATTTATGTATAAGAGTAGATCACTGTCTAAGTGGCGCAAGGAAATTTTCTGACCAACTGAGCTACATTTCACATTGTCTAACCATGATTTTGGTGGCTAAATATAAACATTTTCGATCAAACTGTATATGCATGTTGTAATGTGATGTTACAGGAGTGTTGTCACGATCGTGTGGCGGATTAACGGACCAAAATGCAGCAGTTGGAAAATAAGCCATCTTCTTTTATTATACAACGAAGATGAACACGACACAAGAACACTTTACAAACTAACAAAATAACAAAACGACCGTGAAGCTACAAACGTTGTGCACAAACATACAGGCTACTAACGTTTTACATAGACAATTACCCACAACCAATGAGAGCCTATGGCTACCCTAAATAAGGCTCCCAATCAGAGACAACCGAAATCAGCTGTCTCTAATTGGGAACTCATTCAGGTAACCATAGACTCTCCTAGATAACAAACCAACATAGACAACGCTAGACATATACACTCAACACAAAACCATATACTCCACCCCATAACCCCTTTACCAAATAAACACCCAAAACCAACAAAAACATAAACATTCCCCATGTCACACCCTGACCTAACTAAAATAATAAAGAAAACAAAGAATAATAAGGCCAGGGCGTGACATAACCCCCCCCTTGAGGCGCGAACTCCGGGCGCACCATACACAGTCTAAGGGAGGGTCTGGGTGGGCTCCCCTCCACGGTGGCGGCTCCGGCTCTGGTCGTAGTCCCCACGTCACCACAGTACCTAACCACCTCCTAGGCTTCCTCCAAACGACCCCCCTCCACCTTAACCCCATTGCATTCAGGGGCAGTTCCGGACTAAGGGGCAGTACCAGGGTAAGAGGCAGTACCAGGGTCAGGGGCAGTACTAGGGTCAGGGACAGTACCAGGGTCAGGGGCAGTACCAGGGTAAGGGGCAGCACCAGGGTAAGGGGCAGCACCAGGGTAAGGGGCAGCACCAGGATAAGGGGCAGCTCCGGACTGAAGAATGGCAGCTCCGGACTGAGGGACTGCAGCTCCGGACTGAAGGACTGCAGCTCCGGACTGAGGGATGGCCCATGGCTGGCTGACGGATCTGGCTGCTCATGGCTAGCTGACGGATCTGGCTGCTCATGGCTAGCTGACGGATCTGGCTGCTCATGGCTAGCTGACGGATCTGGCTGCTCATGGCTAGCTGACGGATCTGGCTGCTCATGGCTAGCTGACGGATCTGGCTGCTCATGGCTGGCTGACTGATCTGGCTGCTCCTGTCTGGTTGGCGGCTCTGGCAGATCCTGTCTGGTTGGCGGCTCTGGCAGATCCTGTCTGGTTGGCGGCTCTGGCAGATCCTGTCTGACGGACGGCTCTAGCGGCTCCTGTCTGGCTGGCGGCTCTAGCGGCTCCTGTCTGGCGGACGGCTCAGTGGGCTCATGGCAGACGGGCGGCTTTGCAGGCTCATGGCAGACGGGCGGCTTTGCAGGCTCATTGCAGACGGATGGCTCAGATGGCGCTGGGGAGACGGATGGCTCAGATGGCGCTGGGGAGACGGATGGCTCAGATGGCGCTGGGGAGACGAGCAGTTCAGTCATCGCTGTGCAGACGGCAGACTCCTGCCGGCTGAGGCGCACTGTAGGCCTGGTGCGTGGTGCCGGGACTGGTGGCACCGGGCTGGGGACACGCATCTCAGGGCTAGTGCGGGGAGCAGGAACAGGGCATACTGGACCCTGGGGACGCACATTAGGCCTAGTGCGTGGGGCCGGAACTGGTGGTACCGGACTGGGGACACGCATCTCAGGGCTAATGCGGGGAGCAGCAACAGGATGCACAGGACTCTGGAGACGCACAAAAGGCTTAGTGCGTGGTGCCGGAATTGGTGATACCGGGCTGGAGACACGCACCATAGGACGAGTGCGTGGAGGAGGAACAGGGCTCTGGAGACACACTGGAAGCCTGTTACGTGGTGTAGGCACTGGTGGCACTGAACTGGGGCGGGGAGGTGGCGCCGGAAATACCGGACCGTGCAGGCGTATTGGCTCCCTTGAGCATTGAGCCTGACCAACCTTACCTGGTTGAATGCTCCCCGTTGCCCGACCAGTGCGGGGAGGTGGAATAACCCGCACCGGGCTATGTAGGCGAACCGGGGACACCATGCGTAAGGCTGGTGCCATGTAAACCGGCCCAAGGAGACGCACTGGTGGCCAGATATGTAGGGCCGGCTTCATGACATCCGGCTCAATACTCAATCTAGCCCTGCCAGTGCGGGGAGGTGGAATAATTCTGTCACGATCGTGTGGCGGATTAACGGACCAAAATGCAGCAGTTGGAAAATAAGCCATCTTCTTTTATTATACAACGAAGATGAACACGACACAAGAACACTTTACAAACTAACAAAATAACAAAACGACCGTGAAGCTACAAACGTTGTGCACAAACATACAGGCTACTAACGTTTTACATAGACAATTACCCACAACCAATGAGAGCCTATGGCTACCCTAAATAAGGCTCCCAATCAGAGACAACCGAAATCAGCTGTCTCTAATTGGGAACTCATTCAGGTAACCATAGACTCTCCTAGATAACAAACCAACATAGACAACGCTAGACATATACACTCAACACAAAACCATATACTCCACCCCATAACCCCTTTACCAAATAAACACCCAAAACCAACAAAAACATAAACATTCCCCATGTCACACCCTGACCTAACTAAAATAATAAAGAAAACAAAGAATAATAAGGCCAGGGCGTGACAAGTGTCATCGGAAGAATTCTGAGAAGGTTAGTGAAAAAATTAATATCTTTTGGCGATGTTGACTTTTATCGCTCACTTTGGCTAGAATCAATGCTGGGCTGCTAATTGCTATGTGCTAAGCTAATATAACGATTTATTGTGTTTTCGCTGTAAGACACTTAGAAAATCTGAAATATTGTCTGTATTCCCAGGATCTGTGTCTTTCGATTCGTGTATGCTGTGTATTTTTACGAAATGTTTGATAATTAGTAAGTAGGTAAACACGTTGCTCTAAGTAGTTTTTCTATTCCATTTGTGACGGTGGGTGCAATTGTAACCTATGCCATCTACCTGAAATATGCACTTTTTTCTAACAAAACCTATCCCATACCATAAATATGTTATCAGACTGTCATCTGATGAGTTTTTTTGTTGGTTAGGGGCTATAAATATCTTAGTTTAGTCGAATTGGTGATGGCTACTGGTGTTGGTGGACAAATAAAAGATGGTGGATTATGCTAATGTGTTTTTAGGTAATAGATGTACATCTTTACATATTGTGTCTTCCCTGTAAAACATTTTAAAAATCGGACAAGTTGACTGGATTCACAAGATCTGTGTCTTTCATTAGCTGTATTGGACTTTAATGTGTGAAAGTTAAATATTTTTAAAAAATATTTTTTTTGAATTTCGCGGCACTGGTTTTTCAGTGGGGGGGGGGGTGTGCCGCTAGCGCCACGCTGATCCTAGACAGGTTAAATGTTTCACCTTAAACCACTTGAGTGTTGCTTCAGCAGTATGCTTGGGGTCATTGTCCTGCTGGAAGGTGAACCTCCAAATCTCTGGAAGACTGAAACAGGTATCCCTCAAGAATTTCCCTGTATTTAGCACCATCCATCATTCCTTCAATTCTGACCAGTTACCCATACCCTGCCGATGAAAAACATCCCCACAGCATGATGCTGCCACCACCATGCCTCACTGTGGGGATGGTGTTCTCAGGGTGATGTGAGGTGTTGGGTTTGCGCCAGACGTAGCGTTTTCCTTGAGGGCCAAAAAACTCAATTTTAGTCTCATCTGACCAGAGTACCTTCTTTCATATGTTGGAGAGTCTCCCACATGCCGTTTGCATGGCTTTTTTCTTTAAGCAAGGGCTTTTTTCTAGCCACTCTTCAATAAAGCCCAGCTCTGTGGAGTGTACGGCTTAAAGTGGTCCTATAGACAGATACTCCAATCTCCGTTGTGAAGCTTTGCAGCTCCTTCAGGGTTATCATTGGTTTCTTTGTTGCCTCTCTGATTAAAGACCTCCTTGCCTGGTCCGTGAGTTTTGGTGGGCGGCCTTCTATTGGCAGATTTGTTGTGGTGCCATATTCTTTCCATTTTTTAATAATGGATTTAATGGTGCTCCGTGGGATGTTCAAAGTATCTGATATATTTTTATAACCCAACCCTGATCTGTACTTCTCCACAACTTTGTCCTTGACCTGTTTGGAGAGCTCCTTGGTCTTCATGGTGCCACTTGCTTGGTGGTGCCCCTTGCTTAGTGACCTTTCAGAACAGATGTATATATGCTAAGATCATGTGACAGATCATGTGACACTTAGATTCCACACAGGTGGACTTTCTTTAACTAATTATGTGACTTCTGAAGGTAATTGGTTGCACCAGATCTTATTTAGGGGCATCACAGCAAAGGGGGTGAATACATATTCACACACCACTTTTCATTTTTCTTTTGTTCAACATTTTTGTAATAAGTTATTTTTTTCATTTCACTTCACCAATTTGGACTATTTTGTGTATGTCCATTACATGACATCCAAATAAAAATCTATTTAAATTACAGGTTGTAATGCAACAAAATAGGAAAAACACCAAGGGGGATGAATACTTTTGCAAGGCACTGTACTCTTTCGCGGCACGGTATCTAGGGCAAGAGTACAGTGTGCACATAATCAGTCTGTAAGGTACACTCATTTTTATGAAGTGACTGGTTCCACAGCATTTTTATTGTTTACTTAACTTTTCGGTCTAAGTGCTACCTGAACAACAAAAAAGGTGAAGGTATGGAGGGGCAGTTCCCCTTGCTGCTCCGTAGGCAAGCACCATGGTCTTGTAGTGGATGCGAGTTTCGACTGGAAGCCAGTGGAGTGTGCGGAGGAGTGAGGTGACATGGGAGAACTTAGGAAGGTTGAACACCAGGTGGGCTACAGCATTGTGGATGAGTTGTATGATGGCATAAGCAGGGACCCCAGCCAACAGAGTTGCACTAGTCTAGACGAGAGATGACAGGTTCCTGGATTAGGTCCTGCACCACTTCCTGTGTGAGGAAAGGTTGGACTCTACGGATGTTGTAGAGCCTGTACCTGCATGTGTGAGTCACTGCTTTGACAGGGTGTTGTCCAGAGTCACACCAAGGTTCTTTGCACTCTGCGAGGGGAACTCCGTGGAGTTGTCAACCGTGATGGAGAGGTCTTGGAGCGGGCAGTACTTCCTTAGGAGGAAGAGCAGCTTGGTTTTGTTGAGGTTGAGCTTGAGGTGGTGGGCCAACATCCAAGCTAAGATGTCTGACAGGCAAGCAGAGATGCTTGCCGCCACCTGGGTGTCAGAAGGGGGGAAGTAGAAGAGTAGTTGAGTGGCATCCGCATAGCAATGATAGGAAAGGCCATGTGAGCATATGACAGAGCCGAGTGACTTGGTGTAAAGAGAAAAGAGGACAGGGCCTAGAACCAAGCTCTGGGGGACACCAGTAGTGAAAGTACGTGGTGTTGACACAGATCCTCTTCACGTCACCTGGTTGGAGCAACCTGCCAGGTAGGATGGAATCCAGGAGTGTGCAGAGCCCAACCCTGAGAGGGTGGAGAGGAGGATCTGATGGTTCATTGTGTCGAAGGCAGCGGATAGATCAAGGAGAATGAAAACAGAGGAGAGAAAGTCAGCTTGGCAGTGCAAAAGCCTCCGTGACACAGAGGAGAACGGTCTCAGTTGAGTGAGCCGCCTTGAAGCCTCACCGGTTAGGGTCAAGAAGATAGTTCTGAGAGAGAAGTGTTTTGGAAAGAAAAGAAAGAAGGGATACCGGTCTGTAGTTTTTGACATCAGAGGGGTGAATGATGGTTTTGAGTGTTGGTTTCTTGTGGAAGGGAGCAACGCTGGCCATCTTGAAGTCAAAGGTGACGCAACCAGTGGTCAGGGATGAGTTGATGAGGGAAATTATCTGGAATGGGAGAAGGTCTCTAGAGATGGTCTGGAGAAGGGAGGAGGGGATGGGGTCAAGTGGGCAAGTTGTTGGGCGGACAGACACTAGTCGCAGGATTTAATCTCTTCTCCTCGCATCCTCCTCTGCGCTCAGTGGGTGACCTTGCTGTCTCAGACAGACAGACAGGTACAGTATTATCGGAGTCTCTCTGTCCCTCAGTCTCTCAGAGACACCACATACATATGGACAGATTAATATCAAAACCTTTTTTTGACTCCTTAGTATCTGGCTGTACATTAGCTGAGAATGTGGTCCGCCAGGTATCCTATGGGTTTCTGTTGTGTGGTCCATAGGCAGGAAGTGAGTTTGATTTTTAGTTATTTTATATTTAAACTTTATTTAACTAGGCAAGTCAGTTAAGAACAAATTATTATTTACAATGACGACCTTAATCAGAGCAGGAAGTAAGTGGGATATGTGCTGTATCCACCACGCTAACACACATTGATCCTCTTGCAGTTACCTAATTTCTTTGTTTTCCTGAAAGGGGGTAGTAAACAAATCATTTTAATGTTTCCAGCTGGA
Organism: Salvelinus fontinalis; assembly: GCF_029448725.1. Lineage (NCBI taxonomy): Eukaryota > Metazoa > Chordata > Actinopteri > Salmoniformes > Salmonidae > Salvelinus > Salvelinus fontinalis. The sequence goes on along the minus strand of NC_074670.1, from coordinate 23,076,832 downwards.
AACATGGTATATAATGGAATTAGGCTGGTCAGTGTGTGTGAGTGTGAGTAATAAACGCGGTCTCGCTCATTTGTTCCGCTGTGCAGGGTCATGGTGGTAAAGCTCTCTTCCTCTCCGTAGGGTGTGTGTGTGTGGTGTCCCACTCCCAGGAGGAAGCATCTGTGTGGCCTCCACGGCTGCATGTTTACCAACCTGACAACCAGGGAACAACCATGGAACCATCTGCCTAGGGACAAGCCAACCACCACCATGGACTCTCTCTGTGATGTGAGTGTGTGTGTGTGCCTGCCTGCCTGGTAATATAATGTGTGGGGTAGAGCCCATGCGGTGTCCTAAACACACCGTTTAGATGACATCATAGCTCTTTGGAACCTAGAGCAGACAGAGAAACTTAATAGCAGGTAATGCACATTGGCTGCATCCCAAATGGCAACCTATTTCCTACATCAGGGGTGTCAAACTCATTCCACGGAGGGCCTTGTGTCTGCAGGTTTTTGGTCTTTCCTTTCAATAAAGCCCTAGACAACCAGGTGTGGGGAGTTCCTAACTAATTAGTGATGTTAATTCATCAATCAAGTACAAGGGTGGAGCGAAAACCCGCAGACACTCGGCCCTCCGTGGAATGAGTTTGACACCTGTGTCCTACATAGTGCATTACTTTTAACCAGAGCGCTATGGTCCCTGGTCAAAAGTAGCTATTTAGGGAATAGGGTGCCATTTAGGATGCACACATCCTCTCTGACCTTCACTTCCCAAAGCTGCACCCCCACACATTATAGTATATGTCTAAGTATACAAATTCTTAGAAGAACGTATTGACAAACCGAACAGGGAACTAATGTTGGAAAGTTGGAGAGAGAGTTTAACCATGTTTGGACCACCAGACAGAAACCGAACCATTGAACATAGACTGTGTCACGCTTCTTCTAAAGTTGAACCCAGAAGCAGACTAGGACAAGGAGAGTAGGATGAAGGTGAGTATTTATTTACAAGTTTAAACGTAGCGGTAGAAAGATCCAGGTGGCGGAGCGGGCAGTGGAGGTGAGTTGATGGGAGTGAATAGGCTGATCCAAGGGAGTAACTGAAGCCACCGACGACCAGGCAGGAATGGGGTGAGTGTTCCGGGTGAATGACTGTAGACAGAACAAACGGAGGTAAGTTCAAGGCAAGCAAGACGTACAAAACAACAAAACAAACTCTATCAAACTGGAGGTTGATACGCTGGCACAACATACTGTTCATGGCTAACGATCCGGCAGTGAATGGATGTCAGGTCAGCGCTTATGAAGTGGAGGGGTGATGATCAGAACCAGGTGTGCAGATAGCTGATGGGATACAGGTGCGGGTACTCAGAGATCTTCCAACTAGCTACGTCGCCCGGCAACCAGACAGGGTGCGTTCCAGGACACTGGAAAAAACACTCCAGGACAGAACAGAGGCAAAAACAGACTCAGGAAGCGGGATTCGTGACAGACTGTGTCTGGTCTGGAGGGAAGGACCTCTATTTCAGGTGAGCCCTAAATTCAGCCAGCTGCATACCTTTATAATGAGAGGAATATCCAGCCAGCTATTCCAGCTCCGCCACAGAGAATGACGCTCCCTCTTCCAAGAACAGCTAAGCCCTGTTGTTCTCCTTCTTCCTTCCTAAGCCGTGTTGCAGCCACATTACTGAACTACAGCATAAGCTCTTCTCTCCTCTCCTTTCCTCTTCTCTACTCTCTCCTCTCTACTGACAATGTGCTGGTTCTCTTTTCCCTGTCTCACCAGGCCAGACTCACTCGAGCAGTGTAAAGCTCTGCTCTGATCACACAATGAGCCACGACAGACAAACTGCCATGGGAGTTTTGGAAACTGCCGTGCTGGAACATGTGTAGTCGCCGATACGGACTTATCGCTGAGTTTCCGTGAGCGCTGCTCAGGGAGATGGGTGGCATTTCTTCCCCACTTTGTCCTTCGCTGCTCCTAGGGGAAAATTCAGTGATGTGAACTCAGTGGAGAGGTACATAATGGAGTCATCATTTGTCCTGACTTCCTTCTCTCTAAACTCCAGAGAGAGAATTGGAGGACAGTTAACCGACTGACCAAATATAGAATAAGAGTACAGCTAACACATTTTCTCTCTCTCTCTCTCGCTCTCTCTCGCTCTCTCTCGCTCTCTCTCGCTCTCTCTCGCTCTCTCTCGCTCTCTCTCTCTTTCTCTCTCTCTCTCTCTCTCTCAGAATTGTCAGTCTGGTTGACGGACAAGGACCAGAGACCCTTATTGACGTCACAGTATTGGTCTCTAAAGACAGATCCACAGCTGCTCAAGTTAGGTGTTTTTTTTTTTTTTCAAACGAGGAAGAGGAAGCAGGTATAACTCTGAGTGCATCTTAAATAGCTCCCTATTCACTATATAGTGCACTATTTTTGACCAGAGCCCTGTTGGCCCTGGTTGACAGTAGTGCACTAGATAGGGAATTAGCGTGCCATTCGTGACACACATTTTGTCTTTGAAAACACTCGGCAAAGCTTCCTGACTGGAGAACCACAGGCCAGACAGATACAGCTCAACCTGTCATTCTGTCAAACAACCTTTTCTCACTCTGACTCACTTTGCACTCACACAGACATACACACAGATTGATGTTTACACGCTCGCATAGACAACACACACTTGTATACACATGCACACAATTGTACACATATACACACCTTGTTTGGCTCTAAATCTGGGATTCACAAAATGTTCTGTTTTGTGTGTTATGTGCTAATTTGTGCATTAATAGCTACTATCTGTGTTACTAGCTGACTGATTCCTAATTGTGCTACCATCAGACATGATGGCATGCATGAGTAAACACACACTCAGTTCATGTTCTTAAAGGGAACAAACAAACAGTCCTGGCGCTCCTACAAAAATAAACACTTTCCTGAAGAAAAAAAAATCTCCACATAAAAAAGAAGCTGTTAGATGGTGAAGTCTAATTTTCAACACCTTCCTTATTCCAAAGCCTGTTGGTTTCGGAGTCACTGGAATCTGACCTCATCAACGTCATCCTGGGGGGAAAAGACAATTACACAGGACATCATCTAAGTGCGAGTAATACATGTAGCATAAAGACCTGGAGAAGAAAGGAATTTGAGGGGAACTCATTGGCTGTAGCTTTGAACAGGACCTTCGGAGCGTTCAGGCCCTCTGATGACAGCCAGATGGCATCGTCTGATAATGGCTGTTCATCATCACCTCCATGAGCTCACACACACACACACACACACACACACACACACACACACACACACACACACACACACACACACACACACACACACACACACACACACACACACACACACACACACACACACACACACACACACACACACACACACACACACACCTATATGCAGGTACACACACATACGCACGCATACATTCAGGCAGACATACATGCACGCACGCACAAACAACAGTGATGAGACAGCCTACAGGGAGGAGGTGAGGGCCCTGGTGGAGAGGTGCCAGGAAAATAACCTCTCCCTCAATGACAACAAAACTAAGAAGCTGATCGTGGACTTCAGCAGATGGAGCACGCCCCATCGACGGAACTGCAGTTGAGAAGGTGAAAAGATTCAAGTTTCTCGGCGTACACTTCACCAAACAGACAGTGTGGTGAAGAAGGTGCAACAGCGCCTCTTCAAACTCAGGAGGCTGAAGAAATTCAGCTTGGCTATTAAGACCCTCATAAACCTTTACAGATGCAGTATTGAAAGCATCCAGTTGGGCTGTGTCACCGCCTGGTGCGGAAACTGCACCGCCCGCAACCGCAGGGCTCTCCAGAGCTATGGATGCAAGGACTGACCATCCATGATATAACAATAATTGTTTTAACAATAAAGGCTATACAGTGTTTGTTTGCATTTACAATGTTTACAAAAATTTGAGAAAAACAAGTTTATATTTTGGGTTCTGATGGAGGGTGACAGTTGAACTAAGCTCATGAGGCATTTATACATTTATTCTTCAAGAATCAATGGATATATATATACAGTTGAAGTCGGAAGTTTACATACACTTAGGCTGGAAAAAAACTTGTTTTTCAACCACTCCACAAATTTCTTGTTAATAACAAACTGTAGTTTTGGCAAGTCGGTTAGGACATCTACTTAGTGCAGGACACGTATTTTTCAAACAATTGTTTACAGACAGATGATTTCACTTTTAATTCACTGTATCACCATTCCAGTGGGTCAGAAGTTTACATACACTAAGTTGACTGTACCTTTAAACAGCTTGGAAAATTCCAGAAAATGATTTCATGGCTTTAGAAGCTTCTGATAGGCTAATTGACATCATTTGAGTCAATTGGAGGTATACCTGTGGATGTATTTCAAGGCCTACCTTCAAACTCAGTGCCTCTTTGCTTGACACCATTGGAAAATCAAAAGAAATCAGCCAAGACCTCAGAAAAAAATGTAGACCCCCACAAGTCTGGTTCATCCTAGGGAGTAAATTCCAAACACCTGAAGGTACCACGTTCATCTATATAAACAATAGTACGCAAGTATAAACACCATGAGACCACGCAGCCTTCATACCGCTCAGGAAGGAGACGCATTCTGTCTCCTAGAGATGAACGTACTTTGGTGCAAAAAGTGCAAATCAATCCCAGAACAACAGCAAAGGACCTTGTGAAGATGCTGGATGAAACAGGTACAAAAGTATCTATATCCACAGTAAAACCAGTCCTATATCAACATAACCTGAAAGGCCGCTCGGCAAGGAGGAAGCCACTGCTCCAAAACCGCCATAAAATAGCCAGACTACGGTTTGCAACTGCACATGGGGACAAAGATCGTACTTTTTGGAGAAATGTGCTCTGGTCTGATGAAACAAAAATAGAACTGTTTGGCCATAATGATTATCGCTATGTTTGGCAGAAAAAGGGGGAGGCTTGCAAGCCAAAGAACACTATCCCGACCGTGAAGCACAGGGGTGGCAGCATCATGTTGTGGGGGTGCTTTGCTGCAGGAGGGACTGGTGCACTTCACAAAATAGATGGAATCATGAGAAGGAAAATGATGTGGATATATTGAAGCAACATCTCAAGACATCAGTCAGGAAGTTAAAGCTTGGTCGCAAATGGGTCTTCCAAATGGACAATGACACCAAGCATACTACCAAAGTTGTGGCAAAATGGCTTAAGGACAACAAAGTCAAGGTATTGGAGTGGCTATGACAAAGCCCTGACCTCAATCCCATCAAAAATGTGTGGGCAGAACTGAAAAAGCGTGTGCGAGCAAGGAAGCCTATAAACCTGACTAACTTACACCAGCTCAGTCAGGAGGAATGGGCCAAAATTCACCCAACTTATTGTGGGAAGCTTGTGGAAGGCTACCCGAAACATTTGACCCACATTAAACAATTTAAAGGCAATGCTACCAAATACTAATTGAGTGTATGTAAACTTCTGGCCCACTGGGAATGTGATGAAAGAAATAAAAACTGAAATAAATCATTTAATATTACTTTAATGGACAAAAAATGTGCTTTTCTTTCAAAAACAAGGACATTTCCTTGACCCCAAACTTTTGAACGGTAGTATATGTAGATATATGTATCATTTATAAGTCCAAAAATGGACGTGGCAACAGATTGCCCCTTTAAGTCTATCAAAGTGTGCAAGTTTGAGCATATGTCCATCAGGCCTATGGATTTTGTTTTTATCAGCATGAATTACAGTGGCAAGAAAAAGTATGTGAACCTGCCCAGGGACAGGGGTTGAAAATTAGCCGGCTGGCTAAAACCGGCACTTTTACTGAAATGTTGATTAATGTGCACTGTCCCTGTAAAAATAAAATAAACTCAAACTCAAACCCTTTGGAATTACTGGGATTTCTGCATAAATTGGTCATAAAGCTTGATCTGATCTTCATCTAAGTCACAACAATAGACAAACACAGTCTGCTTAAACTAGTAACACAAACAATTATACGTTTTCATTTGTTTATTGTACACACTGTGTAAACATTCACGGTGCAGGGTAGGAAAAGTATGTGAACCCTTGGATTTAATAACTGGTTGACCCTCCTTTGGCAGCAATAAACTCAACCAAACGTTTTCTGTAGTTGCGGATCAGACCTGCACAACGGTCAGGAGGAATTTTGGACCATTCATCTTTACAAAACTGTTTCAGTTCAGCAATATTCTTGGGATGTCTGGTATGAACTGCTCTCTTGAGGTCATTTCACAGCACCTCAAATCGGGTTGAGGTCAGGACTCTGACTGGCCCACTCCAGAAGGCGTATTTTCTTCTGTTGAAGCCATTCTGTTGTTGATTTACTTCTGTGTTTTGGGTTGTTGTCCTGTTGCATCACCCAACTTCTGTTGAGTTTCAATTGGTGGACAGATAGCCTAATATTCTCCTGCAAAATGTCTTGATAAACTTGGGACTTCATTTTTCCGTCGATGATAGCAGTCTGTCCAGGCCCTGAGGCAGCAAATCAGCCCCAAACCATGATGTTCCCTCCACCATACCTTACAGTTGGGATGAGGTTTGGATGTTGGTGTGCTGTGCCTTTTTTTCTCCACACATAGTGTTGTGTTCCTTCCAAACAACTCAACTGTAGTTTCATCTGTCCACAGAATATTTTGCCAGTAGCGCTGTGGAACATCCCGGTGCACTTTTGCAAACTTCAGATGTGCAGTAATGTTTTTTTTGGACAGCAGTGTCTTCTTCCGTGGTGTCCTCACATGAACACTATTCTTGTTTACTGTTTTACGTATCGTAGACTCGTCAACAGAGAGGTTAGCATGTTCCAGAGACTTCTGTAGGTCTTTAGCTGACACTAGGATTCTTCTTAACTTCATTGAGCATTCTGTGCTGTGCTCTTGCAGTCATCTTTGCATCTCCTAGGGAGAGTAGCAACAGTGCTGAACTTTCTCCATTTATAGACATTTTGTCTTACTGTGGACTGATGAACATCAAGGCTTTTAGAGATACTTTTGTAACACTTTCCAGCTTTATGCAAGTCAACCATTCTTAATCTTAGGTCTTCTGAGATCTATTTTGTTCGAGGCATGGTTCACATCAGGCAATGCTTCTTGTGAATAGCAAACTCAAACTTTGTGAGTTTCTTTAAGGGCAAGGCAGCTCAAACCAACATCTCTAATCTCGTCTCATTGATTGGACTCCAGGTTAGCTGACTCCTGACTCCAATTAGCTTTTGGAGGAGTCATTAACCTAGGGGTTCACATAATTTTTAATTCACAGTGTAGGTTGGAAAAAGTATGTATTCAATATAGACAAGCAAAATACAATAATTTGTGTGTTATTAGTTTAAGGTTTCCAAAAATGAATGGATAGGCAGCTTAAACTTCTTGAATTCAACCATTATTGGGTTCAAATACACATTTAGATTTGTGAACAGCCATCCACAATCAGTAAGGCGCAAATAGCTAAATGAGAGAGCAGCAGTGTGATTCACATCAGTACACTATATAGATATCAATAATAAGTGATATCCGTATTGCCATAGACTACACCACTGCTGTCATCCTTACCTCCAAGCGTTTATTCAAGTTGTATAATCTTTGGATGCCGACAGCAGTCGCACCATTAGAAGACATAGATTGGACTGTAGCCTACAAAAGCCTATTCCTGCTCTTTCCCGCGATCGATCAAACACATTTGGTGTGTTTTTTTGCTACATTTCGCTACACCCGCAATAACTTCTGCTAAATATGTGTATGCAACCAATACAATTTGATTTGATTTGAAACACACACACGCATGGCCGAGCAGGGTGGGACAGCAAGCGGGGGAGTCAAGGAGGAGGGAGATGAGTATGCACTAACCCCCTTCCCCCCTTCAACACATAGGCTGGATACAGCGTGACTTCTACTCATACTGCATATTTTACTGTCTAACAAACTCCCCCCCACCTTATCCCACCTCAACCATACCCCCCCCCTCCACACACACATACTTCACTCCCTTCACCCCCACTCCTTAAACCCCAACTAACCCACCAACCTTTCCTTCCCAAAACGGTGTAAAACACAGACAAATAGACCCAGGGGAGTTAGGCCATAAATAAGGCCAGGATGACAGATAGACCGAGTGGAGGGGAATAAAGAAAACATACAAAGTCTGTGACCAACAGGGACTCCTCCGCTCACGGCCCTCTCAGGCTGCAGGCTGGCTGGGTTTTAGTGTCAGTGTTCAGATGATGAAACACCCTGGGCCAACCAGAGAGGCATCATTTATTACCCCCTGTTGAGAGGAATAGAAAAGTTATGTATGTACTGAACCCAAGCCATCAGTGAGATAGTTCACTCTGTCTCTTCCTATGGTCAGATAGGACAGTCAGTTTGAAAGTAAAATCCTTGCCTTTGTCTCTGTCTGTTTCTGTCTCTGGATCTTTCTCTGGATCTTTCTCTGGATCTGTATCTGTCTCTGTATCTGTCTCTGGTTCTGTCTCTGTATCTTTCTCTGTATCTGTCTCCGTATCTGTCTCTGGATCTGTCTCTGAATCTGTCTCTGGTTCTGTCTCTGTATCTTTCTCTGGATCTGTATCTGTCTCTGTATCTGTCTCTGTATCTGTCTCTGGATCTGTCTCTGGATCTGTCTCTGGATCTGTCTCTGTATCTTTCTCTGTATCTGTCTCTGGATCTGTCTCTGTATCTGTCTCTGAATCTGTCTCTGGATCTCTCTGTACCTGCCTCTGGATCTGTCTGTATCTTTCTCTGAATCTGTCTCTGTATCTGTCTCTGGATCTTTCTCTGTATCTGTCTCTGGATCTGTCTCTGTCTCTGTCTCTGTCTCTGTATCTGTCTCTGGATCTGTCTGTCTCTGTCTCTGGATCTTTCTCTGTATCTGTCTCTGTATCTGTATCTGTATCTGTCTCTGTCTCTGTCTCTGTCTCTGTCTTTGTCTCTGTCTCTGTATCTGTCTTTGGATCTGTATCTGTCTCTGTATCTGTCTCTGTCTCTGTATCTGTTTCTGTATCTGTCTCTGGATCTGTCTCTGGATCTGTCTCTGGATCTGTCTCTGGATCTGTCTCTGGATCTGTCTCTGTATCTGTCTCTGAATCTGTCTCTGGATCTCTCTGGATCTGCCTCTGGATCTGTCTGTATCTTTCTCTGAATCTGTCTCTGTATCTGGATCTGTCTCTTGATCTTTCTCTGTATCTGTCTCTGGATCTGTATCTGTCTCTGGATCTGTCTGTATCTGTCTCTGGATCTGTCTCTGGATCTGTCTCTCTACTACAACGGCTCCACGGGTGCCGGTGACGTGGGTTCTGCTGTGTTTGCACAGCCTTTCCTCTACAGGGAGGCAGGTTTTCTCACTTAGCCTGTACTTTGTCAAGGTTTTTCTAAGGTTTTGATCAGTAACCATGGTCATAGTTTACCATGGTGTACTGTCGATTTAGGGTCAGATAATACCACATTTTGCTTTGTGCTTGTGTTTTGTGTTTCCCAATAATTAACGTAGATTTGTTTTGACTGTGTTGTAATTTGGTTTATTTTGATTGATTGGATGTTCTGGTACTGAGACTTCAGTGTGCCTTTTCTTTGCTCATCTTTTGGTATTGCAGGGCTTAGTAACGATATGAGCCATGGTCACTGTATTTTATATGTTTCCAAATCTTGATTGCAATTTTTTTTGTTTTTAGTATTAGTGGATATTGGCCTAATTCTGCCCTGCATGCATTGTTTGTAGATTTCCTCTGGACATATAGGAGAATCTTACAGAACTCTGAATTCAGGATTTCAATAGGTTGTTAATCCCAATGGGTGAAATGTTGTTTTGAAAGTAGATCCCACACCTCACTGCCTTAAAGTGCAATCGCTTCAATGACACATTCAATTAGTTTTAGCCCAAATTTAATAGGTATTTCAATTTGAATTTGTTTTTTTAATGGCGCAGAATGTTCTGTGTGCTTTTTCTCTAAATTCACTCACTGCCTCATTGAGGTTTCCAATTGAGCCTCTCTCACTCTCTCTCTTTCTTTCTCTCTCTCTCTCTCTCTCTTGCTCTCATTCTATCTCTGAGTGGCAATTGAATGCAAACTTCCCCCAACAATATATTGTCAAGACATTTCTAATCTGGATCTATCTAAGGGTAACAGGGTCGACGTGTTATGCTCGACCCGCTGGTGTTTTCCATCAGAAAACGACCAAAAAAAGGAATAGTTTCACCATATTAAAACGAGAGTTCAGTTCACATAACAGGGTTGACCTTAAAACGAGGGACAGACTTAAATAAATCACTAATCACATGAAATAAATAATAATCTTCAGAAATGACTTTGTCAAAGCAGCAAAATAACTAGGTCTCTGATACAAGCTTGACGGAGGGATATGTCAAAATACTGAATTTTGGCACTGTAGCAAGCCTTTTTCATATTCAAAATCAGATTTATTGAATTCTCCACGTGGTCTATATTAAAGGGCACTTCCATTTAATATAACAGGCTTTTAAAATCCAATATTGGTGCACAATTTCTACTTAAAACGTCAAAGGGCACTAATTTCATGGCACTCATTTCGTGAAAAGGAATGACCCAGTACTGTTCTAAACTCCATCCCAAATGGCACCCTATTCCCTACATAGTGCACTAGGGCCCTGGTCAGAAGTTCTGCATTACAGAGAATAGGGTGCATTTGAAACCTAGTCTATAACAGAACAGAACAGAGCCCATAACTGTCCATCTCCGTCCATTGTTTTCCACCATATGAAAACAGAGAATGTTTTAGTGCAAACTAAACCCAACCGACACCAAAGTGCTGCCAGTTTTTTGGTGAAAGCAGATACACCTCTGTGTTTTGTTTGGCAGACAACTCAACCCCTGGCTCTATAGCCAAACATGTTCTGTCCCAGCCGAGACACACACACACACACACACACACACACACACACACACACACACACACACACACACACACACACACACACACACACACACACACACACACACTCAGGCATATGCTTGCGTGCACACACACGCACACGCACACACACGCACACACTTTTCTCTCCTCTCCAGAGTTCAGAACCCTGTGGAGCTCGGGCACACTGGGCTTCAGACCCACAGAGAAATCTCCATCTGAGGAGGACATTAGAAGCAGAGACAGACCGAGGACTAGTTTGAACCCGTGAACCCACAACCTTGGCTGGACCAGCAACTAGACCAAACCACCTACCCAAACACACACTCTCAGTACTCCTCAACCTGAAAGACAATTCATGAAATCCCAGCCATGCACCCAGCAGATGCTGGGCAGGTGTCTCTTTCTTGCCAAGCTGGGGGTGAAAACCACAAGCACTCTCTGAAATGCCTATGGCTAGCATGAAATAAATTGTAAATACAAATGACCATGCAGGCGAGAAAGGGGCTGTGGTTTGTTACTCACAGCAGCCCCATGGTCGAGACACACTGATCACTGTACTTATGATGCTCTTCAGTGAGGACGACACTGAGAGACGTACAGTGCATTCAGAATGTATTCAGACCCCTTCACTTTTTCCACATTTTGTTACGTTACAGCCTTATTCTAAAAATGTATTAAATAGTTTTTCCCCCTTAAATAGTTTCCCCCACTGGAGGGCAGGCAGTGTGCCCCTGATGATGCGTTGGGTTAACCGCACCACCCTCCACAGAGCCCTGCGGTTGCAGACGGTTCAATTTCCATACCAGGCGGTGATACAGCCCGACAGGATGTTCTCAATGGTGCATTTCTTCAGCCTCCAGAGGTTGAAGAGGCGCTGTTGTGCCTGTCTGTGTGAAGGGACAATTTTAGGTTGTGATGTGCACTCTGAGGAACTTGAAGCTTTTGACCCTCTCCACTGCGGCACTGTCGATGTGGATGGGGGCATGCACTCTGCTGTCTCCTGTAGTCCACGATCAGCTCCTTCTTTTTGTTGACATTTAGGGAGAGGTTATTTTCCTGGCACCACTCCGCCAGGGCTCTCACCTCCTCCCTGTAGGCTGTCTCATCATTGTTGGTAATCAGGCCAACCACTGTTGTGTCGTCAGCAAACTTGATGATTGAGTTGAAGACGTGCGTAGCCACGCAGTCATGGGTGAACAAGGAGTAGAGGAGGGGGCTGAGCATGCACCACTGTGGGGCCCCGTGTTGAAGATCAGCATGGCGGAGGTGTTGTTGCCTACCTTCACCACTTGGGGTTGGCCCGTCAGGAAGTCAAGGACCAAGTTGCACGAGGAAATGTTCAGACCCAAGCCCAGACCCTGAGCTGTGTGATGAGTTTGGAGGGCACTATGGTGTTGAAGGTTGGGCTATAGTCAATGAATAGCATTCTTACATAGGTGTTTCTCTTATCCGGGTGGGAAAGGGCAGTGTGCAGTGCAATGGTGATTTCCTCATCTGTGGATCTGTTGAAGCGGTATGCCAATTGTAGTGGGTCTAGGTTGTAAGGTGGAGGTGATATGGTCCTGAACTAGCCTCTCAAAACAATTCATAATGAGAGCTATGGGGCGATAGTCATTTAGTTCAGCTACCTCCACTTTCTTGGGTACAGGAACCATGATGGACATCATTTTTTTAATGTAAGCTTTATTTAACTAGGCAAGTCAGTTTCTTTCTGCTTATAGGTGGGGAGCAGTAGAATGGAGGTATGATCTGATTTGCCGAAGGGAGGGCGGGGGAGGGCTTTGTAGCAGTCCCAGAAGGGAGAGTAGCAATGATCAAGAGTTTGTGATGTGCGTGTAGCACAGGAGATGTGTTGATTGAATTTCGGTAGTGTTTTCTTCAGATTTCCTTTATTAAAGTCCCCAGCTCCAATAAATGCGGCCTCAGGATATGCAGTTTGCAGTTTGCACATAGTCCAGTGTAGTTTCTTGAGAGCCATCGCGGTGTCGGCTTGGGGGGGGTATACACGACAGTGACAATGAACGAAGAAAATTATCTCGGGAGGTAACGTGGTTGGCATTTGATGGTGAGGTATTCCAGATCAGGAGAATAAAAGGACTTGAGTTCCTGTACGTTACCACAATCACACCATGAGTTGTTAATCATGAAACAAACCCCTCTGCCCCTCTGTCCGCGCAATAGACGGAGAACCTTGTTGCCTGAATGGACGGGGACAATATATCCAGAGAGAGCCATGATTCCGTTAAACAGAATATGTTATAGTCCATTGTCATGTCCTGACCATAGAGAGTCCTTATTTTCTATGGTGGAGTAGATCAGGGCGTGACTGGGGGGTTAGTCTAGTTTATATTTTCTATGTGGGGTTCTAGTTTTGTTTTCTATGTTGGTGTTTAGTATGATTCCCAATTAGAGGCAGCTGGCTATCGTTGTCTCTAATTGGGGATCATATTTAAGTAACATTTTTCCACCTGTGTTTTGTGGGATATTGTTTATGTGTAGTTGCATGTTAGCACTCCATTGTCGTTACGTTTCGTTTAGTCTTTATTGTTTTGTTGTGTGGTCACTTATTTCTAATAAAAGATGTGGGACCCAGATCACGCTGCACGTTGGTCCGAGTACGCTTCCAACGATCTTGACATCCATGATGTCTCTCTGGAAGGATATTCTCACCCTGAGCTCATCTACTTTATTGTCCAAGGACTCAACATTAGCGAGTAATATACTCGGAAGCGGTGGATGGTATGCACGCCACCATTTCTTCTTCCTCTTCTCTGTTGTCAGCGGTTTGTTGCAGCCCCGGGATGAATAGAGCTCAAAACAAAGGATCCAGGTCAGGGAAGTCAAATTTCTTCTTGAGTTTTCTGGTGAGTGACTGCCAATCTAATGTCAAAAAGTTATTTTGGCTGTGGGTAATAATACAAGAAACGTTCTGAGCAAATTACATAAGAAATAAAACAATTAAAAAAGGTAATGCTGCAAAGTTGGCAAGGAGCTATAAATAGGGTGACTGTGTCTGTCATTACCATCTTGTCATTACCCTCTGCCATTACCGTCTTGTCATTATCCTCTGTCATTACCGTCTTGTCATTACCCTCTGTCATTACTATCTTGTCATTACCCTCTGTCATTACCATCTGTCATTACCCTCTGTCATTACCATCTTGTCATTACCCTCTGTCATTACCATCTGTCATTACCCTCTGTCATTACCATCTTGTCATTACCCTCTGTCATTACTATCTTGTCATTACCCTCTGTCATTACCATCTGTCATTACCCTCTGTCATTGCCATCTTGTCATTACCCTCTGTCATTACCCTCTGTCATTACCATCTATCATTACCCTCTGTCATTACCATCTTGTCATTACCCTCTGTCATTGCCATCTTGTCATTACCCTCTGTCATTACCCTCTGTCATTACCATCTATCATTACCCTCTGTCATTACCATCTTGTCATTACCCTCTGTCATTACCGTCTTGTCATTACCCTCTGTCATTGCCGTCTTGTCATTGCCTTCTGTCATTACCATCTTGTCATTACCCTCTGTCATTACCCTCTGTCATTACCCTCTGTCATTACCCTCTGTCATTACCATCTTGTCATTACCCTCTGTCATTACCATCTGTCATTACCCTCTCTCGTTACCATCTTGTCATTACCATCTTGTCTTTACCCTCTGTCAGTGAGGTAGTGACCGCATTGACTGTCTGTCCTATTTTCCTGCCTGTCTATCCGCCTGCCTGCCTGTTCATCTGTCTGCCTGTCTCAGCCTGGGCAACGTGACCAACGGGCAGAACAGCCAAGCAGGCCGAGACAGGGCAAGGGAGCTGCCGTCTCTTCTCCAGTCTCTCTTCACATCTCTCTTTCCGCGTCGCTGCTGTTTTACGCCACATAGTTGGAGCCTGGAGCAGGAGGCTTATAGCTGCCAGACCCAGTCAGGGGCCATTGGACGCTCAGTTTGTTTTGCCATGAGTCATCTTTAAACATCGCTCAGGTGCTCGCCGTTCCCCTCCTCCCGTGCTTTACCCACGCGTCACTGTATGGGCTCTCTGCCAATGATGTCATGCGTCTAGGCCTTGTATGCTGAAAAAGCCCCCCCCTCCCCAAAAAAACATTTGGTCAAAATAAATTAAATATGACTTTTTTTCTATGGCAACCAACAAGGGGTTTATGACAAGGTCAGTACACATTCACACACCTAACTGTGATACCATCTGAAGCCTTGGTGGCTATACAGTACAGCTACTGTACATA
This sequence comes from Salvelinus fontinalis, assembly GCF_029448725.1. Taxonomy (NCBI): domain Eukaryota; kingdom Metazoa; phylum Chordata; class Actinopteri; order Salmoniformes; family Salmonidae; genus Salvelinus; species Salvelinus fontinalis. Next base: position 23,061,701 of record NC_074670.1, on the reverse strand, counting down.
TTGTTCTATTGTTGTGTTAAACATGGTGGCCAGGCTTCATTACTGTATGTGTCTTCATCAGGCAGTTTAATGTTCAAATGTTACTGCCAGATACACAGATTCACTCTTACAGTGTCATCTGAGAGTGAGGTGGCCCTGACTGTGACCTCAATTGACCTCTCTGGTACAAGAGAATCTTTAGCATTTCACCTGATATCAGCCCTGTGTAAAATCCATATTTCAAATGTTTGAAATACTTAATGTGCACTTGATTTAGTATACAGATGTCATACTTTAAGAATTATTCCATTGGCTTCATTGTGACTCACTCTGTAAATCAAGGTCACTTAAATTATTTCAAACATTTGAAATATGTATTTGACCCAGTTCTGCATGATATTGTCACGGCTGTTGAAGGAAGAGGCCTAAGGTGCAGCGTGGTGAGAGTACATTTTCCTTTTATTAATAAAAATGACGCCAAACAAAACAATAAACACTACAAAAACAAACCGTGAAGCTAAAGGCTATGTGCCCTAAACAAAGTCAACTTCCCACCAACTTCCCACCAAAGGGCTACCTAAGTATGGTTCTCAATCAGAGACAACGATAGACAGCTGCCTCTGATTGAGAACCACACCCGGCCAAACACAAAGAAATAGAAAGCATAGAAATAAAGAAACTAGAATGCCCACCCTAGTCACACCCTGGCCTAACCAAAATAGAGAATAAAAGCCTCTCTATGGCCAGGGCGTGACATATATCAACAAAAACGATTTAGTGTGTTGTTCTTTTGGCATAGTTTTAGAGCTTCTAAGATTCTAAAACTAGTTCTAAAGCTCCATGGTTCTATTTTTCTACTCATTAATCATATCTGGGAACCTTAGTCAGAGTTATGTGTTCTGTCTGTGTTCTGTGGCATGTTAATGAAGTGGGAGAACTATGAGAACACACTACAACTCTCTAGAACCCTTGAGAACTCTCTACATATCCGGACCTCTGGAGTGTCGGTCAGTTAGTTCATGGTCACCGCTGGTTCTACCTTGCCTCAGGACTCTTCTAGGCACTAGGCTAGCTAAGGTTTGGTGTGCCGTTAAAGAAATCCCAGATAGAGCCACCCTCTCTGTTCTCCCCTTAAAAATAGCCTTTAAACAAAAGGTCCTCTTGCCCGGCCAACATCAACATCCAATAAAGCCCAAGGATAAACATGGAGCAGGCTCCGTGGCAGAGTAGATTTCATCCCCTGGGAGCCACAGCCAAGTCTCCTCCATCTGCTCAAACACAAACCTGCTGCCTGGGTTGCATGGGCTTCACAGTGAACTAATCCAGTCTTAAATAAATGGTACCTGGACCTGAGTGTGTGTTTTAATATGAGCTCCAGATTGGTGGAATTCTGTCTGGTCATGTCCAGGGTTAGGGTTGTACCTTTCTAGTTATTGTCTGGTCATGTCCAGGGTTAGGGTTGTACCTTTCTAGTTATTGTCTGGTCATGTCCAGGGTGAGGGTTGTACCTTTCTAGTTATTGTCTGATCATGTCCAGGGTGAGGGTTGTACCTTTCTAGTTATTGTCTGGTCATGTCCAGGGTGAGGGTTGTACCTTTCTAGTTATTGTCTGGTCATGTCCAGGGTGAGGGTTCTACCTTTCTAGTTATTGTCTGGTCATGTCCAGGGTTAGGGTTGTACCTTTCTAGTTATTGTCTGGTCATGTCCAGGGTTAGGGTTGTACCTTTCTAGTTATTGTCTGGTCATGTCCAGGGTGAGGGTGTACCTTTCTAGTTATTGTCTGGTCATGTCCAGGGTGAGGGTTGTACCTTTCCAGTTATTGTCTGGTCATGTCCAGGGTGAGGGTTGTACCTTTCTAGTTATTGTCTGGTCATGTCCAGGGTTAGGGTTGTACCTTTCTAGTTATTGTCTGGTCATGTCCAGGGTTAGTGTTGTACCTTTCTAGTTATTGTCTGGTCATGTCCAGGGTGAGGGTTGTACCTTTCTAGTTATTGTCTGGTCATGTCCAGGGTGAGGGTTGTACCTTTCTAGTTATTGTCTGGGGTTGTATCTTTCCAGTTATTGTCTGGTCATGTCCAGGGTGAGGGTTGTACCTTTCTAGTTATTGTCTGGTCATGTCCAGGTTGAGGGTTCTACCTTTCTAGTTATTGTCTGGTCATGTCCAGGGTTAGGGTTGTACCTTTCTAGTTATTGTCTGGGGTTGTACCTTTCTAGTTATTGTCTGGGGTTGTACCTTTCTAGTTATTGTCTGGCCATGTCCAGGGTTAGGGTTGTACCTTTCCAGTTATTGTCTGGTCATGTCCAGGGTGAGGGCTTTACCTTACTAGTTATTGTCTGGTCATGTCCAGGGTGAGGGTTGTAACCTTCCAGTTATTGTCTGGTCATGTCCAGTGTGAGGGTTGTACCTTTCCAGTTATTGTCTGGGGTTGTACCTTTCCAGTTATTGTCTGGTCATGTCCAGGGTGAGGGTTGTACCTTTCTAGTTATTGTCTGGTCATGTCCAGGGTTAGGGTAGTACCTTTCTAGTTATTGTCTGGTCATGTCCAGGGTGAGGGTTGTACCTTTCTAGTTATTGTCTGGGGTTGTACCTTTCTAGTTATTGTCTGGTCATGTCCAGGGTGAGGGTTGTACCTTACTAGTTATTGTCTGGTCATGTCCAGGGTGAGGGTTTTACCTTTCTAGTTATTGTCTGGGGTTGTACCTTTCTAGTTATTTTCTGGTCATGTCCAGGGTTAGGGTTGTACCTTACTAGTTATTGTCTGGTCATGTCCAGGGTGAGGGTTGTACCTTTCCAGTTATTGTCTGGTCATGTCCAGGGTGAGGGTTGTACCTTTCTAGTTATTGTCTGGTCATGTCCAGGGTTAGTGTTGTACCTTTCCAGTTATTGTCTGGTCATGTCCAGGGTGAGGGTTGTACCTTTGTAGTTATTGTCTGGGGTTGTCCAGGGTGAGGGTTGTACCTTTCTAGTTATTGTCTGGTCATGTCCAGGGTGAGGGTTGTACCTTTCTAGTTATTGTCTGATCATGTCCAGGGTGAGGGTTGTACCTTTCTAGTTATTGTCCGGTCATGTCCAGGGTTAGGGTTGTACCTTTGTAGTTATTGTCTGGTCATGTCCAGGGTGAGGGTTGTACCTTTCTAGTTATTGTCTGGTCATGTCCAGGGTGAGGGTTGTACCTTACTAGTTATTGTCTGGGGTTGTACCTTTCTAGTTATTGTCTTGTCATGTCCAGGGTTAGGGTTGTACTTTACTAGTTATTGTCTGGTCATGTCCAGGGTGAGGGTTGTACCTTTCTAGTTATTGTCCGGTCATGTCCAGGGTTAGGGTTGTACCTTTCTAGTTATTGTCTGGTCATGTCCAGGGTGAGGGTTGTACCTTTCTAGTTATTGTCTGGTCATGTCCAGGGTGAGGGTTGTACCTTTCTAGTTATTGTCTTGTCATGTCCAGGGTTAGGGTTGTACTTTACTAGTTATTGTCTGGTCATGTCCAGGGTGAGGGTTGTACCTTTCTAGTTATTGTCTGGTCATGTCCAGGGTGAGGGTTGTACCTTTCTAGTTATTGTCCGGTCATGTCCAGGGTTAGGGTTGTACCTTTCTAGTTATTGTCTGGTCATGTCCAGGGTGAGGGTTGTACCTTTCTAGTTATTGTCTGGTCATGTCCAGGGTGAGGGTTGTACCTTACTAGTTATTGTCTGGTCATGGGTTAGGGTTGTACCTTTCTAGTTATTGTCTGGGGTTGTCCAGGGTGAGGGTTGTACCTTTCTAGTTATTGTCTGGGGTTGTACCTTTCTAGTTATTGTCTTGTCATGTCCAGGGTTAGGGTTGTACTTTACTAGTTATTGTCTGGTCATGTCCAGGGTGAGGGTTGTACCTTTCTAGTTATTGTCCGGTCATGTCCAGGGTGAGGGTTGTACTTTACTAGTTATTGTCTGGTCATGCCTAGGGTTAGGGTTGTACTTTACTAGTTTTTGTATGGTCATGTCCAGGGTGAGGGTTGTACCTTTCTAGTTATTGTCTGGGGTTGTACCTGGGTTAGGGTTGTACTTTACTAGTTATTGTCTGGTCATGTCCAGGGTTAGGGTTGTACCTTTCTAGTTATTGTCTGGGGTTGTCCAGGGTGAGGGTTGTACCTTTCTAGTTTTTGTCTGGTCATGTCCAGGGTGAGGGTTGTACCTTTCTAGTTATTGTCTTGTCATGTCCAGGGTTAGGGTTGTACTTTACTAGTTATTGTCTGGTCATGTCCAGGGTGAGGGTTGTACCTTTCTAGTTATTTTCTGGTCATGTCCAGGGTTAGGGTTGTACCTTTCTAGTTATTTTCTGGTCATGTCCAGGGTTAGGGTTCTACCTTTCTAGTTATTGTCTGGTCATGTCCAGGGTTAGGGTTGTACTTTACTAGTTATTGTCTGGTCATGTCCAGGGTTAGGGTTGTACCTTTCTAGTTATTATTTTATTTGTGTCACTAAAACACAGTTTTAGTTTGCGGTCTGAGTATGCGATTGTATTCGTAGCATGTGTTACAAATCTCAACACACTCATTTACAGTTAGGGAGAGACAGATAGTGGGAGGTTTTAAAACGTCACTCTTACGATCCCACTTTCATAATGTCTTTGACTTTATAACAAGATCGTACCATGGAGAATCTTCGTTTTGGAACAGGTTTACCCAAGTGGACGCACAACAGGTGTTTTCTGTCATCACAAATAGAGGAAAACGGTTCCAAGGTAAATATACAAGGTTCATAAAGTAAAGTATCATTTGAAGAGGAAAACATGAGAGGTCCATCTAATAACATATTCAACTCCAGCTACCAGCTGCCAACTGGAACAACAGCACCGTCTAAAACAATTTCATGTGTGTCCTGGAAAAAGGTGATAACCTTGAGTTTGGGTTTACTCTGTACTAAACTCATTTCAGTCTCACAGGATACAGGATACAACATGAGATTTTTTTACAGTCTTTTGTTTTCCAAGCTTTTTATGGGTGAGTGCTGGGTGTTTGTGTTCAAGAAGCAGTTAGTCTGAAGGCAGGCATCCATGAACATGACGATTGCCACTAACTGACCCTGTTGTATATATAATGACCCATTGCTGTAAGTGCCACCGCAGCTGCTGAGGTGTATAACAGGTCAGCTGCGTGTGTATGTGTGTGTGTGTGTCTCTCTCTCTCTCTCTGTGTATGTATATATCTGTATGTGTGTGTGTCTCTCTGTGTGTGTGTGTGTGTGTGTGTGTGTGTGTGTGTGTGTGTGTGTGTGTGTGTGTGTGTGTGTGTGTGTGTGTGTGTGTGTGTGTGTGTGTGTGTGTGTGTGTGTGTGTGTGTGTGTGTGTGTGTGTGTGTATGTATATATCTGTATATGTGTGTGTGTCTCTCTCTCACTGTGTATGTATATATCTGTATGTGTGTGTGTGTGTGTGTGTGTGTGTGTGTGCGTGTATATATCTGTATATGTGTGTGTCTCTCTCTCTCTATGTATGTATATATCTGTGTGTGTGTGTGTGTGTGTGTGTGTGTGTGTGTGTGTGTGTGTGTGTGTGTGTGTGTATATATCTGTGTGTGTGTGTGCGTGCGTGCATATGTGTGCATCAGTGTGCATGTGTTGGTGTGCGCATGCGTGCCTGCGTTAGTGTGTGCACACGTATGTCTCTGTGTGTGTGTGTGTGTGTGTGTGTGTGTGTGTGTGTGTGTGTGTGTGTGTGTGTGTGTGTGTGTGTGTGTGTGTGTGTGTGTGTGTGTGTGTGTGTGTGTGTGTGTGTGTGTGTGTGTGTGTGTGTGTGTGCGTGCGTGCGTGCGTGCGTGTGTGTGTGTGTGTGTGTGTGTGTTTGGCTGCTGCCAATGTTTGGCTGCTGTTTGGCTGCTGCCCTCTGAGACAACGTCTGGAATCTGGTAAGATAAACATAAAGGACAGTGCTACATGCTCAACAACAACTGTCTTCTGTGGATCTCACAGATAGTATAGGGGAAGGGTATGGGACACAAGTGAGAACTCTACTGTAATTGTTCACTATTGATTCCCGTTTCCCATCTCTCCGTGTTAGACACTGAAAAACCACTACACTAAATCCTTAGTTATTGCTCACATGGACACCAACCATGTGGCATGTGAGTCAGTGTATTCCCTAGAATATTCTAAATAACAACATTATTCCATTCACAGTATTATAGTTGGTGCCCTCACTGGGGAGCCCTACACACCTCCAGTGGATCTGATTTTGCGTCCCAAATGGCAACCTATTCCCTTTACAGTGCACTACTTTTGACCAGAGCCCTATGGTCAAAAGCAGTGCACTATAGAGGGAACTAGGTGCTATTTGGGATGCCTCCTAACTAACGGGAGATGACATCACAAAGAAGGAGAATTTGATTATACTGTATATGGAAGCAGGCAGTGCAGACCTGTGAGCGCAGCGCTGCTGGCCATCTGGACAGAGAGAGGCAGAGGCAGTAGGGAAAAAAGGGTCAATTAAATAACATGAATGTGTGTGCGTGCATACATATGTGTGTTTATGTGTGTGTATGTGCGCGTGTGTGTGTGTACAGCTAGCCCAGCGCGCCCTGATAAGAAGTTAACCTGATGAGGGCCCTGCACGAGGCCAGAGAGGCTGGTTGATAGATGGGCTGGGTGGAGGTATTTCCACAGATGGAGAAGGAGTGTGTGTGTGTTTGTGTGTGTGTGTGTGTGTGTGTGTGTGTGTCTGTGTGTGCGTGCGTGTGCATGCGTATACGTGTTTGTGTGCGTGTGTAAGAGAAAAGAGAAAATAAGAGAGTGGAGGAGAGAGAGAGAAAGAGAGAGAGAATGTGGAGGGTGAAGAGAGGAGAAAGAGAGAGATAGAGTCTAGATTGATCTGACCACAGACCACTAAACCACTATAACACCGAAATATGCTTTGCAAGGTAATTCAACATAGCAGTACGAACATGTTTGTGATATGCTGATAAACACAAAGGGACGTTGACTAATCAGTGGATATGGAACCTAAACCTATATGTTAGAGCCATGATAGACAGAGAAAAACAACAGAGAGAGTGAGAGACAGAGAACAACAACAACAGAGAGAGTGAGAGAGACAGATAGAGAACAACAACGATAGAGAGAGTGAGAGAGACAGAGAACAACAACAGAGAGAATGAGAGAGACTGAGAACAACAACAACAGAGAGAGTGAGAGAGACAGAGAACAACAACAGAGAGAGTGAGAGAGACAGATAGAAAACAACAACGATAGAGAGAGTGAGAGAGACAGAGAACAACAACAGAGAGAGTGAGAGAGACAGATAGAAAACAACAACGATAGAGAGAGTGAGAGAGACAGAGAACAACAACAGAGAGAATGAGAGACAGAGAACAACAACAACAGAGAGAGTGAGAGAGAACAACAACGATAGATAGAGAGAGAGAGACAGAGAACAACAACGATAGAGAGAGGGAGAGAGACAGAGAACAACAACGATAGAGAGAGGGAGAGAGACAGAGAACAACAACAATAGAGAGAGTGAGAGACAGAGAACAACAACAACAACAGAGAGAGTGAGAGAGACAGAGAACAACAACGATAGAGAGAGTGAGAGACAGAGAACAACAACAACAGAGAGAGTGAGAGAGACAGAGAACAACAACAACAGAGAGAGAGACAGAGAACAACAACAACAGAGAGAGAGACAGAGAACAACAACAACAGAGAGAGTGAGAGAGACAGAGAACAACAACGATAGAGTGAGAGAGACAGAGAACAACAACGATAGAGAGAGTGAGAGAGACAGAGAACAACAACGATAGAGAGAGTGAGAGAGACAGAGAACAACAACAGAGAGAGTGAGAGAGACAGATAGAGAACAACAACGATAGAGAGAGTGAGAGAGACAGAGAACAACAACGATAGAGAGAGTGAGAGAGACAGAGAACAACAACGATAGAGTGAGAGAGACAGAGAACAACAACAACAGAGAGAGTGAGAGAGACAGAGAACAACAACAACAACAGAGAGTGAGAGAGACAGAGAACAACAACAACAGAGAGAGTGAGAGAGACAGAGAACAACAACGATAGAGAGAGTGAGAGAGACAGAGAACAACAACAGAGAGAGTGAGAGAGACTGAGAACAACAACGATAGAGAGAGAGAGAGACAGAGAACAACAACAACAGAGAGAGTGAGAGAGACAGAGAACAACAACGATAGAGAGAGTGAGAGACAGAGAACAACAACAACAACATACCTGAGAGAGAGAGAGAGAGAGAGAGAGAGAGAGAGAGAGAGAGAGAGAGAGAGAGAGAGAGAGAGAGAGAGAGAGACACAGAGAGACACAGAGAGACACAGAGAGACACAGAGAGAGACAGAGAGAGGCCTTCCAATGCAATCCAATAACTCTAATGACTATCCGGTACTGGACTGGTTGTAATCAAAGGCACCTGAATCGGGCTCCGTCTAATATCCCTTCAGAAGAGCATGGTAATAATACAAGCTCTGTTATTAGAGGACAACCTCCAAGGAATTTACCATCATCATCCAGGGCCTGCCCAGGGTCACCGGGGTATAAACACTTGTTATTGTTACTCCTTCACAGTCTGACTCAAATCACTTTCTCTTTTTTTTCTTGTTGAAAGAATCAATATCCTCTTAACCAGTCAGAACCATAATCCTGGCTTGGATCACGAGAGAGACGGCCTTTGACACCAGTAAACCTGTTACAGACATGGTGTCGAGTAATTATATAAAAAAACATTGTTATTGGGGCTACCGAGTGGCGCAGTGATCTAAGGCATTGCATCTCAGTGCTAGAGGCATCACTACTGACTGTGGTTTGATTCCAGGCTGTATCACAACCGGCCGTGATTGGGAGTCCCATAGGGCGGCGCACAATTGGCCCAGCTTCATCCGGGTTTGGCCTGGGTAGGCCGTCATTGTAAATAAGAATTTGTTCTTAACTGACTTGCCTAGTTAAATAAAGGTTAAATTAAACCCTAAAAAATTGTATCGTGTCCCACTGTTCTCTTGAATGAAAAGCATTAAGGAGAGTTAAGTAAATCAATTGTGAAGTATTTCGTATGGTTGTACCATGATCTGATCTCACACAGAGTCAGTGTGTTGTGGGATGGGATCCGAGAGAGAATGAGCCAATAGCTGGGTCGGTTCTAGGTGTGTTTATTTGGGTCTGATCCGCCCCGGAGCGTTTTACTAAGCTCCAGACAAAAGCCAGGTCATTGAGGGCATTGGCTTACCCCATTACACCAGCAGCACATGACGTGGTCAAGCAAAGCACGACCCATCCTCTCTATCCTCCTTGGCTTATGGAAAGACAGAGCATTGTGTTCCGTTTCTTTCTAATGCATATCACACCCGTGTGTGACCTAACAGCATGTTGTAACACAGGGAGGTGGGCAGCAGGCCATGGTAATACTGCTGACTCTGTGAAATGGACAAGAAAGCTTAGACCTCTAGTAGTGATTAGCAAGTCCTCAGATCTATTACCCCCCCACCTTTTTCTCTTTCTCTCCCCCTCTCTCTGTCATTCCCTCCTTCACTATGCAGTCCGTTTGACTGTACTGTAGCTCGCGCTGTGGGCCAGCTGCCTTCCGAACACCATGTCTAATTTCAATTCTTCAGCGTTTTTATTCAGTTATCTAATTGAATCTGCACTGAGTGGGTCTTGGGCACGGGAAGAGTATTGTGGCAAAACAAATCGAGACCCCAGAAATGCCAAATTAGAAGCAGACCTTCCATGTGGCTTTTGTATGGAGCAGAGTAGAGTATAGAGGAGGGGGTGAAACATAATACAAAGAGCCACAGATACTTTCTCTCTCTCCCTCTCTGTGTTGTGTGTGTGTGTTGCTGTGTGTGTGTGTGTTCCGCATCAGTATACATGTCTCTCTTCTCAGCCAAAAGGAACAAACCAGTGAGAGAGTAAAACCGAGCAGAGCAGAGCAGAGAGGTGGGCATTGTTAAAAAAGTACCACAAAGAGTAGGCCTACAAAACGCTTCGAGTGCAGACAAAGTGCTGCCTGCTGACTGTGTGTCTGTGCCCCTTCTGGATTAAGCCACTTCACCTTGAAGTGCTTCAGCACATATCCAGCTGTGTAAATACTGGATGTGTCAAATGAACCCTAGGACTGAGTGCCCTGCATAAGGGGATCTGCTAAGGAAACAAACAAACCACCGCCATGTTAACCTACTATCTGCTGTGGTGTGGGGGTGTAATCAGATTAAGTGTGATTTTGGGGTTTTTGTGGTCTTCTTTTTTTCCTCTCAGCCCGTTACCTGTCACTGCACGGGGAAATCTTTCAGAGAAGTCTCAGGGGTCAACTTTGATCTTCGTGCTAAGAGTTCAGAATGATTGACAATCACATAATAAAGTATCCTATTTTACTTAACCTTTATCCAGCAAGTCACTTGAGATGAATTATATATATTCTTTAGAAAGACTTTAAAGCGTCCTATGAAGTTGTTATTTAGGTCAATTATAAGTGTTGGGATGTCATTTTGTGGAGTGTGGCTCATCTGTACACCCTATGAGCCGAGCATAGTTACACATCCATAGGGATCTCTGTTATTTCCTTGCCGTTGTCTAATAGACCTAAAGCCTCAGCAAGTCAAATATGACCAAAGACCTCCCTCAAGACTTCCTCTAAATCCCAACCATGACCAATGAGAACAGGGATAAAACTACAGTACATATGAGTCAGCAACTGATGCAATTAGACAAATACAAATACTTCTCCTAACTGTCTCACAAGAGACAAGATCGTATAATCTACATTAAATTAGGAAAAACTAAATTGACCTCTACAGTTTGAACGGGAAATGGGAAAAGACAGAATAGAACAGTCTGTACAGGACCTAAGTAAAACCAGTGTGTCTATGTTTGCGGATGACTCAACACTATACACGTCAGCTACTACAGCCACTGAAGTCACTACAGCACTTAAAACCTCTACCGATTCACCCTCCCGGATCCGGGATCCTCTTCATCAAAAAAGCTGACTAGCATAGCCTAGCCTAGCGCCACAGGGATATCATATAATATAATTTCATGAAATCACAAGTCCAATACAGCAAATGAAAGATAAACATCTTGTGAATCCGGCCATCATTTCCGATTTTTAAAATGTTTTACAGCGAAAACACAATATGTATTTATATTAGATCACCACAATAGCCAAACACACAATGCCATGTTTTCACCGCCAACATAGCTTTCACAAAACCCACAAATAGAGATAAAATTAATCACTAACCTTTGAACAACTTCATCAGATGACAGTCTTATAACATCATGTTATACAATACATTTATGTTTTGTTCGAAAATGTGCATATTTAGAGCTATAAATCGTAGTTTTACATTGCAGCCACCGTCACAAATAGCACCAAAACAGCCAGAAGAATTACAGAGAGCAACGTGAAATACATAAATACTCATCATAAAACATTTATGAAAAATACATGTTGTACAGCAAATGAAAGATAAACATCTTGTGAATCCAGCTAATATTTCCCATTTTTTAAGTGTTTTACAGCGAAAACACAATATGTATTTATATTAGCTCACCACAATAGCCAAACACACATCGCCATCTATTCACCGCCAACTTAGCTTTCACAAAACCCACAAATAGAGATAAAATTAATCACTAACCTTTGAACAACTTCCTTAGATGACAGTCTTATAACATCATGTTATACAATACATTTATGTTTTGTTCAAAAATGTGCATATTTAGAGCTACAAATCGTGGTTTTACATTGTGATTACGTAGCCATAATGCACCAAATTGTCCAGAGAAATTTTGGACAGTCACGTAATCTAACCAAAAAACTCATCATAAACTTTACTAAAAAATACATGTTGTACAGCGAATGAAAGATACACTGGTTCTTAATGCAACCGCTGTGTTAGATTTAAAAAAATAACTTTAGTACAACGTACAGCATGCAATATTGTGAGACAGCGCCCACCAATTTTCCGCCTTGTTGGAGCCAACATAAACCACAAAAATACGAAATAACATCATAAATATTCTCTTACCTTTGAAGAACTTCCATCAGAATGTAGTGCAAGGAGTCCTAGTTCCAGAATAAATCGTTGTTTTGTTTTAGAATGTCCATTTCTTCTGTCGAATTAGCAACTTTGGCTAGCCATGTGGAGCGCACATGTCCAAGAACTCTTGGCGCATGGAACGAAAAATTCAAAAATTCACAATAAACGTCGAATAAACTGGTCAAACTCGGTTGAAAATCCGTCTTTATGATGTTTTTCTCATATGTATCCAATAAAGTCAGAGCCGGAGCATTTCGTCGTGTATACCTAACGCATTTCAAAAGACAATGTGGGGTTCCCTGGTGCGCAGTTGAATACTGCCAAAAGGGCGGACCTGTCTCTCCAAAAGCTCTCATTCGGTCTCACATCAAGCTAGACACCCCATTCAACATTCTACTGCCTGTTGACATCTAGTGGAAGGCGTATGAAGTGCATACATATCCATAAATATAAGGCAATTCAATAGGGAGGCCCTGACACAGAGCCCCATTTTCAGAATTTTCACTTCCTGTTTGGAAGTTTGCTGCCAAATGAGTTCTGTTTTACTCACAGATATAATTCAAACAGTTTTAGAAACATCAGAGTGTTTTCTATCCAATACTAATAATAATATGCATATTGTATGATCTAGAACAGAGTACGAGGCCGTTTAATTTGGGCACGATTTTTTCCCAAAGTGAAAATAGCGCCCCCTATTAAGAAGAAGTTTTAACAAAGAGCTGCAGTTAGTTTCAGAATGGGTCGCAAGGAATAAGTTAGTCCTAAATATTTCATAAACTAAAAGCCTTGTATTTGGGACAAATCATTCACTAACCCTAAACCTCTATTAAATCTTGTAATTAATCATGTGGAAATTGAGCGAGTTGAGTTAACTAAACTGCTTGGAGTAACCCTGGATTGTAAAATGTCATGGTCAAAACATATTGATACAACAGTAGTTTGGATGGGGTGAAGTCTGTCCATAATAAAGCGCTGCTCTGCCTTCTTAACAACACTATCAACAAGGCAGGTCCTACAGGTCCTAGTTTTGTTGCACCTGGACTACTGTTCAGTCGTGTGGTCAGGTGCCACAAAGAGGGACACAAAGAGGGACTTAAATTGATAATTGGCTCAGAACAGGGCAGCACGGCTGGCCCTTAAATGTACACTGGGCGCTAACATTAATGATAATACATGTCAATCTCTCATGGCTCAAAGCGGAAGAGAGATTGACTTCAATACTTTGTTTTTGTAAGAAGTGTTGACAAGCTGAATGCACCGAGCTGTATATTTAAACTACTAGCAAACAGCTCAGACACCCATGCATACCCAACAAGACATGCCACCAGAGGTCTCTTCACAATCCCGAAGTCCAGAACAGACTATGGGAGGTACATAATACTACATAGAGCCATGACTACATGTAACTGTATTCCACATCAGGTAATTGAAGCAAGCAGCAGAATCAGATAATAAAAAAACAGATACAAATATATCTTATGGGACAGCGGGGACTGTGAAGAGATACATACACACGATACACACACGTACATTGTAATATTGTTATATGGTGGTATTATACATTTTGTATTGTAGATATGTAGTGGTGTAATAATCTTATATGATGTATGGTTTTATCTTTTGTTTAATGTGTAATGTAAGTGCCTTAATGTGTTTGGACCCCAGGAAGAGTAGCTGCTGCCTTGGCTAATGGGGATCCATAATAAATACAAATAAATACAAATAGAGACTTCACAAGAAATGGAGGCTCTGATACTTTTGGGAATGGAATGCTGTGTGAATCATATCCAGTTGATTCATTCCAGTATTGGCTGTCAAAGTGCTGGTTCCCTTTCAGTCGGTCACTATGGGTAGTCAACGATCAATCCTATTCAACTGAAGCAAAGTGAAATCACGCTCAACGGGCCAATCAATGCCGAGCCTGCCCTCGGAAGCCCTGTCTTCCTGGTTGTAATACCGGGGTTCGCAAACATTTCCTAAATTCTTCGCACTTCTGCTCGACTGGAAGAACATGTCACGCAATTTACAACTTTTTAAGAACAAGGAAGTTACGAGATTCGGCTCTAACTTAGGTTTTTGTTAGTGGGGAGAGAGTACTCGTCCCCCTAGATGTTGCGAGTTTTGGGTCTTGGTATCGGTTTTTGTGTTTGCTAAAAGCTAACTACTTTCTGCTCTGCTTGTGTAGCCAGTGCTCCCTTACTTGAGTAAAATGGTCAGTGGTAAGAGTAAGTTCAAAAAGGCTATCCTGCCGAGTTTGAACCGGAGATGATAGGAGTCCGGATTTCAGGAATGATACACTTTCCTTGGTTGGCTCTGGTGGGTTTTCAGAGTGTCAATCAGATAACATCAATCTGTGGGAGTCTGAAGCCCCGGCTTTGGATTCGGTGGGGGAGAGGTGATTGAATGTCTCCTCCCCCGTAGCAGAGTTCTTCCAGGTGTGGGGAAAGGTTTTTTACCTTCTGTCCCTGCAGCGGTGGAGCGTTGCTTAGCCCTGTTTTAAAGATTTTGCAGGTGAGCTATTGGTGACCTGGGATTCCCTTCATTCAGCCAGGCTGGTGCTACCAGGTTATGATGAGTTCATGAATGCAAAGGGTATGGAGGAGGCGGGGTTCGTTTGCACATTGCCGATGGATTGCGAGCTATGTAGCTGCAGAGGCTATTGAGGGGGCTAATCCAGCACAGTACTTCTGAGTAAACAGTGCTGGTTCTCGGCGGATCAGCTGGACAAAGTGTATCAGGCTGAGGGTGATGCGGTCCGGTCGTTGAATGTGGTCACTATGCTGCAGATGTATCATATCGATGTAGATGTATCACCTCTGGTTGACGTTGTCCTGGATTCCCGAGAGGCACAAGCAGATGTATTTGGATGAGCCAATTTCGCCAACAAGGACAACAGTGCTCCCAAGTGGCTTGGTCAATGGGGACAAGTTTCTGGTTGCTGAAGACCATAAAAGAACATTGTTTTTCTACCCAAGTTTCCTCTTTGTTCAGGAGTATCGAGAGTGCGGTGTTGTCTAGGTCTGGGCATAATAAACACAGTTCTTTCCCCACATTCAAAAACACGGTTGTCAAGAGTGGTGGATATGAAAACAAGAAAGACAAAAAAATTACATTTTCCCAGACCTGAGCGTGGCGCTCTGCCCCTTCAGGACTTAATGTATGGGAGACTGGCAGCATGCCCCATCCAATGTTGGGCATGCGCAGTTTCACCATTGGTGACGCGTGGGTACGGTTTACAGTTCGCTGTGCGTCCTCCTCCTTTTCGTGGCATCATTACGTCAATGGTTTCCAAGGTCCTAGCGCCTCTTGAGAGAGAATATTTCCTGTTTCTTTCAAAAGCAGGAAATTCGGATGGTTCTGTGTCAGAAGTACAGAGTGGTTGGGACAGCTGGTACTTCTTAGTTACCAAGAGAGATGAAACGTTGCGTCCCACCTTGGACTTGCGTGTTTTAAACAAGCAGCTCAAGGTTTGCAAGTTCAAAATGCTCACATTCGCCGGCTATTGCACTTGGTTCATCCCAGCGATTGTTTCATGCATATTTTCATGTGGCCCATACATCCTCCCCACACAAGGTTTCTGAGGCTACATTTCGAGGGTGTGGGCTACGAGTTTCTGCTCCTGCATTTCTATGGTGGTGGAGGTGGCTTTGGCACCGGTGCGGTGCCAAGGGATCAGAATATTGGCCTATCTGGATGATTGGATGGTCGTAGCGAGAGAACAGGTGGAGCTCCACACTGCCACGCTGGTTTTCCATATTCAGTCACTGGGGTTCATAGTGAATCACAAGAAAAAGTTGTATGACTTCTTCTCAGCGCAATCAGTTATTGGGTCTCGTTCTAGACTCCGTTGCTCAAGGTATCCCCGTCGTGCCTAAGGGCATTGACTCCTTGGAGGGACCCGCGACTGTTGTTGCAGGGTGGTTCTCATGGGCAGGGTAGTGTCCTGCAGGGTGATTATGACAGATGCATCCTTACTGGGATAGAGAGCGCTGTGATTTGGTCAACAGTGCAAAAGGCATTGCACATCAATTACCTAGAGCTACTGACTGTTTTGCTAGTGCTGAAGTGTTTCCTTCCGATGTTGGAGGACCAGCATGTGTTACGGTCCGCCAACAGGATGGCGGTGGGGTACATCAACAGGGTTACAACAACCGTTATCTGCTAGTATGAACCAGTGTGGATTTCCTGTCGCTCAGGGCGATTTATCTTCCAGGATCTGTCAACGTGGGTGCAGATCTACTTTCCATTGGGGATCCTATCTCTATGGATTGGAAACTGCATCCCTCGGTGGTTGCCTAGATACTGTATGGGACCGGTTTAGCAGGGCCGACATAGAGCTTTACGCATAGTGAGAAACAGCGCATTGTTGTCTGTTTTTCTCAATGAAGGATCTGAGCACTCCATTAGGAATGGATGCTTTGGATTATCAGTGGCCTTGGACCTTGCTCTATGCGTTTCCTCCGGTGGACCCGATTCAGGCCACCGTAAAGTGGGTCCGTCACGAGGGTCTGTTGTTGATTCTGGTGGCTCTCCGTTGGCCCTACAACCCTGGTTCCCGGAGATCATCCGCCTGTTGGTTGGTTGAAGAGGCGGAGCACGAATGTGCATTATCAAGTCACAGCAGGTGCCCTGTTGTTTTGGACTTGTGGCTCCTTGTGTGAGTTCTGGCATTCCAGAATCTTTGGGTCTCTGTGTGATCCTTTTTTGTGTGCGCTTTCCCAAGTCACAACAGGTAAGTATTGTTCTTGGAACTGTGTGGTCTATGGACTCGGGCTGCAGTGGCAGCGTGTCAGTGTGCATTACCAAGTTGCAGCAGGTTCTGGTTTCCTATATGGGGCTCTGACAACTCAGGCCTCATGAGGCTCTGACATTTCAGGCTTCTTGGGTAATAAAATGGGGGAAAGGTGGCTTCTGTAACCCCTTTTGGAGAAGGTGGAACCTGTGTCTGTTTGGGCTGCTGAAGGCCTCCAGGTTTGGTACCCTCTGAGCCAGCTTGAGACGTGATTGTATGTCTCCATAGTATGTTATACAGAGTGACCGACTGAAAAGGAACGTACAGTTATGAATATAACTACTGTTCCCTGAAGGAGGGAACGAGGTATAATATATTTTGGCGGAACTGAATTGAGGAAATGTATGCGAGCCCCGGTATTATAGCCAGGAAGGCGGTGCTTCCGACGGCAGGCTCGGCATCCATTGGCCCATTGGTCTTGATTTCAGTTTGCTTCATGTGAATAGGATTGGTCGTTGACTCCCCATAGTGTGTCACACCTCGTTCCATCTTTCAGGGAACAGTAGTTATATTCATAACTGTACGTTTCCAGAGAATTGAGTGATGTGTCTCCCGACCTGACACGTATGAGCTCAGAAACATCACGAAGACGAATGGCTAAAATCAGCCGGTGGCTGCGGTGTGTTAGCAATCGCCTGCTGGGTTTCGATGAACATTTCAACATGTAGAATTGTCGGGAAATGAACAGAAAATTACGTCTGCTATTGTGTGCAGGGGTGATAGTACGGCCACTCTCTGTTTTTGACTGTTCATCTTGGTGTGTTTGAGCTCTATGTGTGGTGGTGCCCATCTGGTCCAACTTGATTCAAAGTGAGTGGGAATATGCAAATATGACGTGTGGAGGAGTTATAGTAAGCACCCACTGACTGCCCTGTTCCGTTCTTTAGGACTCCTCCGTACTGAATGACCTCCTGGTGTAGAGAGATTCACTGGACAGGCAGGCAGGTGGTAGATGGGGTGGCAGGATACTCAGAGTACATCTATCATATCGTCACTCTCTGATGATGGCACCATCTCACACCTGAAAAGAGCCAGGGATTGTGTGTAAGAAAAAGAGAGAGAGATAAAGAATGAGAATGAGAGAGAGAGAGAGAAAGAAAAAAAGAGCTGTTGAAGACAACTACTGCCCTATTTTCCCCTCATCATGCCAGTGACCCAAACTGGCATGCCCCTTAGTCCCCTCAGAGGTGGAAGAACCAGGACCAGTTAAGTTCCGTTAGCTCACAGCTCTGTGACACAAACTTCCCCTTACAGCAGAATTATGTTTTTAACTAATATAATAATATTAGGCCTCCCGATGGGATGGAAAAAGAAACCCGTAAAAGACGAAAGTGGCCAATTTTTCTGTTTTTGACGTACGTCTTAGGCAATCTCTGTGGCAGTGTTCCTAGCTTACTCCTTCTTAGGCAGCTGGTCACTTCTCAACTCTCTCTCACACACTTTCTCTCTCTCTCTCTCTGTCTATCTCTGTGTCTCTCGCTCCATCCTGCGATATACCGTATCTCGCCTCTCTGTTCCACTGCAACCATATTTCACACAGAGGTACATCCACTTCATTCCACTACAGAAAACACAGATGGATGAGCTGCTCAAAGATGGAGATGTGAACTCATACTATGAGTCTCTTTACTGCGCTGCTGAATCTGACGATGGGGGTCATCATCAGAACATGACTAATAGAATTCATAGAAGGCATTCTACAAACATTCAGTTCCTCCCACGTCTCCCCTGGCTCTCATTAGAAATGAGAAACTGGTTCAGTGCTGCACCATTTCATCTACGTTGCCTTTTGATAAGATACATCTCTCCCCTAAAACTAATGCAACTGCATATTCCCTAAACAGTTACAGGACAGATAAGGGATGTGATTTGTGTGTTGGAGAGAGAGCTGCATGAGGGAGATCAGTCAGTCTGTGATTTTGTCGTTTCAGTACCATCGCCCTCTACTGGACATGTGATCAAGGATCAGTTTAGCCTTCTACTGTAAATCACAATGAATAAGTTAACCTGGATCATTCCTCCAGACCTGCCTGCCTCTACCTCCCCACAGGTGAACAAACCCCACCCTCTAGAGCTGCCTCGGCTGCACAAACAATCATGACGATGAGAGAGGTGAGGTGGATAGATATCAAAGTAAGAAAAATTAAATAAATGGAAAAAAATGTGATACTTAAAGACAGAGAGAAAAGAGAGGTCTGGAAAAAATTACATTCATGTCATTTTTGGAATGTGTTATCAAAGAGGTGCTGGCTGGTTGCCCCTCCATGTTGAGGTCCAGGAGACAGGGGTGTATACACAGAGCAACGGAGGCCATGTTAGGTCTGAGGCCATAGGGGATCAATCAATCCCTCACTGGCCAATTAGCTCTGACAGTGGGATTAGGGCGGGATGACTCCCTGGTCATGTGATCTCTGTTGTCTGATACTGTTTCCCAGTGAACGGAGAGACACGGGATACGTCCCAAATGGAACCATATTCCCTATGTAGAGCACTACCTTTGACCAGGACCCATAAATTCAAGGTCTGTGATCTATTTGAACTATGAAAGACCTCCGTATGGAAAATTTGCCATTTCTAAAAGGAAAAGAAAAGAAGAAGTTGTTGAACCCCGCAGTAGAGTAGCCTCAGGAGAGGCACAATAACCATAACCAACCAGTTTTGAATGACAAATATCTGACAAATTTTTAAGAGGCTGGCCATCCAATACTTGCCTGGTCAAGAGGAGAGTGAAATATTGTCTGACTGAACTCCCCTGTTTGAGAGCTGACTTGGTGAGGCATCTTAGAGATAATGACACCAGTGTTGTCAATGGCTCTCCGCCAAATATTTTGTTTTTCACCCGAGGAGAGGGAGGGAGAAGACACTCTGTACAGTTACTCAACCGTGTGTCAGAGTATAATGTATTACCCAAGCTGAGTGGCACAAATGGTTTATTAACAGGTATTAAGTAATAGGGGAAATCCAAATACATGAGGGTGGGTGAAGATCATTGCTGTAGACATCCTAAACTGATACTGCCCAACAGAAGGCTAGTGTCCACAGCACACTACACACACATTCTTCAGGCATGAAATACCCCTACAGGTTTAGAATAGAGCAATATTAGGGCTAGATTCAATCTGGAGCGCATGATCCACATTATAGCGCAATTGAAATGTAAAAGTCATTTCAGATTGAGCTGTGATATGCAACGTTTACTGTGAATGCAGTCACCGCGAATGCAGGAAGATTGCCTTTCCATTTCAATCGCGCTATAGCGCAGATCTTCCACGCTAGGGATTACATCTAGGCCTTAGTGAATAAGAGTTCAGTACTTCAACCCATCAATCCCCATTTCTGATTTAGCTCCCATCTCCTTATTCCCTACATTTAGAAGTGTATTATTCCTCGCTCATTAATGCTCTATGCAAACATACACTATTTGTAACATTTCAATGCAAACATATTTCTCTCTCTCTCTCTGTTTCTCTCTGTCTCTCTCTCTATCTCTCTCTCTCGTGGAACAACCGCACAATTATTTGAACACATTTCTCAGAACGATTGACTGTATTGATCTGTACAAGAAGCATTGCCTTGGGGGTTCTGCACCGAATCACCTTCAGTTTTAATCAAATAAGCCTCCCGTCGTCATGAAATATAAATAAACTCTGTGTGTTAACTTAAAACATGTCCCGGATCTCTGCTCAGTGTTAACGTGACTGATTTGGTGCGGGAACTGGGAACGATGTTTAAATCTTCAGAGGCTAAAAAACACATTCAGCTCCATATCAAGGTGGCTGGCTTCCCGGGGCCAAACTGTGCCAAGACCGAGATACAGCCAGAGTAGGAGGAGTGGAGGCCAAGCTAGAACAGCCCGGGTCAGAGACTGATAGACATGAACAGGAGAAAGCATATGGGAGCAACCGGGTTATAAAGAGCAATATAAAGGACTGTAAATACAGTTTAAAAAAACAAAAATCACACAAAATCACACAGAATCACACAGACCCATGAATTCATCTGTGGATGAATTCATGGGTATTATGCAAAAACCAAAAATCACACAGATTTGTGAGAATCTTTTAGATAGATAATGTATTCATTAGCTTGTCAAACAATTAAAATGTGTCACAATGTAAATGAGGGTGATTTACAGTGTTAAACTGTAATTCATGCATGGTGGCGACTCCTTGACAGGTACAAGAGCAACTCAACAGATAAGACAAATATATAAACCACCAGGAACTACAAACACCGGGCCAGAAGGATGGCTAGACAGTACAGAACTGGGGCACACACTTGGGTGTGAGTGTACAGTAGGCCTAAGCATCAAACCAGGGCCATACTCGACAGGACACCATGTTTGGTCCACACATACAGTCATTCATCTCTTACTCTGATTAAACAAAGCCCAACCAGGGGGGACATTCCTAACGCTATGGAATGATTTACCTCGGGAATCCATCGTAATCAGTGCGCTAGCTCAGACACAAGGGGCTATTTCTCATCCCCTGACAGAAGAAAAGCATGTCCAAGGGTGTGAAAAGCACTCACTGGTGTGACTAGAAACGTTACAGCTCTCGGAGCTGCTTACAACAAGCCATGGGAGTTCGACAGAAGAAATATTTGAAATGCTAACTGGAGATCGGACATGAAAAATGTGTATTTCTCCCATTACTCTGGGCTTGACAGCTTGCTAATGAGTGTATTGATTGCAGAAACACATGCTGAAGAAGCAACGCACCACCCATGATTAAATTCATTTGCACTTGGAAACCCAATCCAGCCAATCACTGACGGGGTGCCTCTAAAGAGGAATGCAACGCAATGCTGCTGTCCAACCCAGAACATTCTTGGGTCTTGAGCTTAGACAAACAGCATTATACAGAGAGACAGCGAGAAAAAGAGATGGAGGAGGAGAATAGTTTTTTTTCCAAACGTGATTTTGTAGGAGTAAAGAAACTAAAACACCAGAGCAGTTTTTAATCAGAGCTTCAACATTGTGATCCGACATGTTACCTACACAAACATGAATCAACTTCAATCTGAGAAAACTAGTCACATGCAACAAAGAGTCAATGGTTGAGTCCGAAATGACACCCTATTCCCTATATAGTGCACTACTTTTGACCAAAGCCATATGGGGAGTAGGGTGCCATTTGGAACGCAGCCAATGACTGAACCTGAACCATCCATGGTCTTCAGGCAGAGAGGTAGCTGACTTCATAGCCATGTTATTCAGGACAAGCCCAGTGATATGGCTCTGTGTTATGGAGCCACTCTGATGAGTGGCTCCATATGAAGGATCATCAGAGCTATATCCAAGAACAAGCCTTAATGATGAAGCCTTAGCAAATGCACAGGACTGGGAGGCTAACGGGGGGGGGGGGGGGGGGGGGGGGGGGGGGGTGGTCTGGTAGAGACTATAAATCCAGGTCTCTGGTGTGTTATCACACACACACACACACACACACACACACACACACACACACACACACACACACACACACACACACACACACACACACACACACACACACACACACACACACACACACACACACTCACTGACCCCCCTACGAGCTAGCTGTGCCATTCCTCGCCTGCACCCTGGATTACACCAGGAAATTGTCTTGTTTTCAGCGACTCATCCGTCTTATTGCAGCCTGTCATGAGATGCTGCAGCGCAGGGGGTCTGCAGACTGACTCGACTGACTCTGCACTGGGGGTTTCTGAGTGCACCTCTACCTACCAGCACTGACTATGAGTTAATGTACATATTGGCCAACAGCATGACGGTACTGTATGTCATGCTGCAACTCTATTTACACACCCTTCCTAAAGTCTAGGTATTACCTCGGGGAACTAACAAAGGTCAGGCAAGGTTGCTCATCATGAAACCATGATCCCGAACGACCTCCGCTACCCCAGAAAACAGCTCAGCTCTTCAGTGATGTAGCCTCTATGTCCTCAGTACTCTAAATAAAGCAAGGAGCCGGTGGCATCCTGTTCATACTCTCCTCTCTGTCCACACAGGCCTTGTTCACGCTCTTGACTGCTGAGTTCATTTGGCTCTGGATGGAGTTTGATTTCAGCTCTT
This sequence comes from Salvelinus fontinalis, assembly GCF_029448725.1. NCBI lineage: Eukaryota > Metazoa > Chordata > Actinopteri > Salmoniformes > Salmonidae > Salvelinus > Salvelinus fontinalis. The sequence goes on along the minus strand of NC_074670.1, from coordinate 23,038,824 downwards.
AGTCACATAGGGGCAATGGGCCTGAATAGTAATATCCTTCTACCTCTTATTCAGGGTCCAGCTTGCTGTTTCAAACTGCATAATAATATCCTCCCACCCCCTGTAAACAGAAAGAGGCACATAGCCCAGAGACACAAGTACGTGCACAAGTATGTACACACACACACACGCACACACACATACACTGCAAGTGTCCAGAGCACTTCGGAAACCCCATCCAAAAGGTTTTCCAAACAACACTAATGATTTCAACAGAAAAAAATCGAACAGCTTTTCTTGTGCATCTGCATGATAGCCATTTGTGTGCAATTTAAATCTATGAATACCTCATTTTTATAATTGGAGGTCATCGCAGGGGCCTCTCCAACAGCTGGTCCTATAGCAGAACAGTGTCTCCAATGGAAGGAAAGCTGAGAGGCACGGTCAGTTTTCCATCATGCCAGAGCTTTTGCCAAAACCTAACAACCCGACTGAACTGATTAAAGGAGAGGTCCCTGTTCACCCCCCCCCCCCCCTCTCTCTCTCTCTCTCTCTCTCTCTCAGACATTATCAGAGCATGGAAACTTCAGAGCAGAAAAGCAGGGAAAATGGCAAGTAGCATCGTGGAAAAAAGAAACTTAACTTTTCCCTAAATTCTGTTGTGTCCTGAACTTATATAATGCAGAAGTGGTGTGAGCCATGGTCCTCATCCCTCACCTGTACAATAGAGGAAACAGAACCAGTATCCCTGGATCAACAGTACCAGCCATCCTCAATGAAGAACAACAAAGGAACAAATGGCTGCCTGTAAGCAATTACGAAACACTAAACAAACAGAGCGGATTTAGTAAACTCTCATTAACCTGGGTGTGAATGATGCCCAGAGAGAGAGAGAGAGAGAGAGAGAGAGAGAGAGAGAGAGAGAGAGAGAGAGAGAGAGAGAGAGAGAGAGAGAGAGAGAGAAGAGAGAGAGAGAGAGAGAGAGAGAGAGAGAGAGAGAGAGAGAGAGAGAGAGAGAGAGAGAGAGAGAGAGAGAGAGAGAGAGAGAGAGAGAGAGAGAGAGAGAGAGAGAGAGAGAGAGAGAGAGAGAGAGAGAGAGAGAGAAGAGAAAGTGAGAGAGAGAGAGAGAAGAGAGAGAGAGAGAGAGAGAGAGAGAGAGAGAGAGGGGGGCGAGAGAGAAGAGAAAGTGAGAGAGAGAGAGAGAGAGAGAGAGAGAGAGAGAGAGAGAGAGAGAGAGAGAGAGAGAGAGAGAGAGAGAGAGAGTGGGCATCAGTTACTGTGACCAAACAATACAGCCAAGAGTAATTTGTTATGTTCTCAACTCCCCACATGCGTCTATAGCATCACCATCACTACAGTTGAGGAGAAGGTGGACCCGTCGTCCAATTCTCGAGGGGCACCAGGAAAGGGAAACCAGACACTTTCACGGCTTCCTTGCAGGATGCGGCTGATTGTTTTCATGTTCAATCAACCATCAAATTCTGTCGAGGCCATCTCAGTGCAGAAGGAGAACAAAAGGACTGCGTCAAGCCGCCACTCGACCCCTAAGCCTGTGGCTTGTAAACATTACGAGATGGTACAGCAGCACTCAGATGACTTCCATAGCTATTGCAAAGCATTATATCGGCTGTGAGGTAGAGAAAGACTGACCCGAAACTAGAAGTCATACAGATGTGGAAACAGAGTGTTAGTGGGGAGTGATGGATGTGAGTACTAACGCTAGTGTTCAGTATTGTATAAGTACTGAAGGTCCTAAAGTCCACACAGGCAAACAGGGTATTGGGGTACAGCCAATCAGATGCTGACAGGGTTTCCTCTGTACAAGGGTTTAGTCGGTGTGTGGACATGAAGCTAGTGTTAGGATTATGGTTACGGTTAGGGTTGTGCCAGGATGTGGACATGAAGCTAGGGTAAGGGTTAGGGTTATGGCTATGGTTAGGATTAACCCTAGCTTCATGTCCACATCCCAGCTCAACCCTAACCCTAATCCTAACCCTAATCCTAGCTCTGTGGTTACAGATAAGATCTTAATTTGATCACTCTTTTGTTGCTGAGAATTTTACTGCACCACTGGAAATGCAGATCAACTTTGTGATTTATATAAATTCACTGAAAACCCACATTAACACACAGTTATATTAACAGTATTGCACTTTCCATGTAGCCTACTTTTGGCCAGCTAATAGCCTAACAACTGATCAAGTAACATTATGGACTAAACTTTCAAATCCTGTTGCTGCAGTATTATTTTGCTGTGACAATTCAGGTCAAATTCATCTCAATGAGGATTTTTTTTTCTTTTTACAAAAGAAGGAAATGTGCAGTAGCAGGAAGCTGCAGATCAAACCAGGGGAGTTCATACAGGAAATCAGAAGAGGATGAAAAAGAGCTTTCATTGTCTCTCTCTCCCTTCCTCTCTCTCTTTCTTTTTTTATGATTAGCCCCCTGTAAAGCCCAGTGCACCAGTCGGGGTTTCCGTTCACATCCCACCACCAGACCTTCTCCACCTCCAGTTCTATAAAGTCCAGACAGCTGCTTCACTCCGGTTAATTAGACCTCAGTACCAAACAGATGCACGTGCGTCCATCTCTACCAGGCCACATAACGCTGCTGCTATTGTTACCATGATACGCCCACAGATACAATGCAAATACAGGCTACTCTACATGGCATGCTCACACATCCACAGGTACGATGCACAGGAACGGACTAAGACTGAGAGAGCAAGGCCCCTCTGTCTCTCTCTCACAAGCACAGTGTAACAAAAAAACACACTCAGTTTTGGGAACCTGATGACTAAAGCTGAGTTGGTCAATGACACGTATCAATCAAACTCACATAGACAATCATTTACACACACACACACGCACAAACCACGTGAACAGTTCAGCATTTACTGCAACCACTTCAGACATGATGTGTCAATCAGCCTCATTATTTTCATCATGCTCGTCATTTCATACGACACGCATGCATACAGTCACCAAGCAATGGACCTTTGTGGAGTCCATTGTGAGGCCACATCCTGAACGTATTCCATTATTAGCATCAGGAGCAGCAGTGTACCACCCTTTGATGTGTGTGCGTACATGCCTGTGTGTATGAGCAGAAACCCCACACCAGAAAACCTCTCCTTCAAATAGAGTTTTAAATCACAGTGTCAATATCTCCACAAAACGAAAAAATTTGTTGAGCACCTGTTACTGTTTATTACTGTCATTAGCCAGCTATCTATACAGAGGTCATGAGTATATTGCATCTGGCAGAACTTAATGTATCACGCCAACTACTGTAATGGCAAGTAATCATAAAACCACATATGTAGTACTTAATATCCAGCTCACTTTGTTCCGTTAAAAGCAGTTTAAGATGTTCAAAACTCGGCCTTTCTTTATAAAGACAAGAAGGCATGTATAAACATGCTGTTTGGGACTGTTGTGGTGTCTGTCTGTTTGGGACTGTTGTGGTGTCTGTCTGTTTGGGACTGTTGTGGTGTCTGTCTGTTTGGGACTGTTGTGGTGTCTGTCTGTTTGGGACTGTTGTGGTGTCTGTCTGTTTGGGACTGTTGTGGTGTCTGTCTGAGCATTAATGTGGTGAGAGCTGCTCTCAAACAGTACTGTAATTTACTGGAGAACAGAGAGACCAACTAGACCTCATCATCATCAAGATCTGGGTTCAAATACTACTGAAACTCTTTCTAATACTTGAGCGTTTTGAACTGTACCCTACCTGGAGAGCCCGGTGGCTGGGGTTTGCACATTTAGGACTTTTGTATTGGTTCTATTGCAACAGGCAAGCTCAACCAAGGACAGCTAAAGTATTTGAAGGGATTTCGAATAGTATTTGAACCCAGGTCTGATCAGGTCATCATACTGTAGTTACTAAAACACAAAGGATGACTTTCAGATGGCAGGGCAGGGCCATGACACAGGAGCTCGTCACTCTGTCAGTAGCACCAACAGACAGTGCCACTGTGGCAGGACTGGGTCATGTTCAATAGGGACATATCATGCAATAAAATGCAAATTAATTACTTAAAAATCATACAATGTGATTTTCTGGACTTTTGTTTTAGATTCCGTCTCTCACAGTTGAAGTGTACCTATGATAGAAATTACAGACCTCTACATGCTTTGTAAGTAGGAAAACCTGCAAAATCGGCAGTGTATCAAATACTTGTTCTCCCCACTGTACATGCCATTGCTAAAATACCCAGCTGCTTATACAAATCCATATAAATTCTATCTCACGTTAACAGATGCTACGCGGGTATTTCAGATTTCAGAGTCTTGCACCTGAAAATAAACTGAAACAGGCTTTGAAAACGACAGCATTCTTTTCGGTGGGAGCAACAGAAGAAAGAACAGCAGCTAGGTACTACTACTCTTTGTTGGTCTCCCAAAACGCTAAGTATGTGAAACATCTGCAAAGCGTTTTCAGAATTAAAAAGAAATAAATTAATAATAATGGAGCTGAAACATTGCCAGAACTTTAAGTCCATTTTAATGGCACATGTTTCATGGTTTCTATTAATTCATCTGGGCTTTGGCAGTGGGCAGTGTTGTTCAAATGAAAGAGAGTTGCCTCAGGGTATATACATCATATTTACTAATCAAACTATCAGTTCAACAGTTTGAGCTCTATATCATAGCAGTATGAAGTGCAAATGTGTCTGTGGCAAGTGAAAGGCTATTAATTAATTTCAAGTCATGTGATTACATTTATATAAATACAAACCACATACATTTAATGAGTGACACTACATACCTGAATTCTACATGCCTCACAACAATGTAATTTAACTTTTTTGGTGATGACCATAGACTTACATATAGAATCACTGAAATAATAGGATTTCTATGGTGGTGACATCACATGAATCAGATAGAGGGCAGTCTGGGTAATATGTGATTAGTGGACTGAAGCCTTAGTGAGGCAACAATTTTTGGGGGGTTCTCATTGGTGTTTCATGTGGCTAGATGTATTTTATAGGCCAGCAGAGAAGGGGGACCTGCCCTTTAATGAAGGCAATTGAAAGCACCACACATGGCATCACATATTTCAATGGCAAGGTTATGGAAATATTCAAAAATAGTTTTCTGTTTGGTCTAAAACAGAAGCAGATTGAACGGGTGGATGCAAGTTGGCGGCAGCTGAAGGGCAATGCTATTGATAACACATTTTTTTGGACACCCACACCAACTCAGAGATTGAAAGGTAAATTGATAATAGCACGCCCATGGTAATTCATACTGTAAGAAAATAAACTTTTCATGCTGGCTGTCGCAACATTTACTTCATAGTATCACAACACTAACACCAAACTGGAAAGTCATTTAACTCAAAGGTCATATGAGCCATTTTAAGTGACATCATTATTCTGAGTCAACTGTTTTCCTGAATAACTGTTCCACAAAACCATTTTGATAATTATCAAGTAATTTGCAGGCCACAACACATTTTTCCACTTTCTGTTGGGAAGTAGTAGGCCTTGGGCTCACTAGGCGATCAAAGAGCTTTCATACATCATTAACCAGGAAGTGCTGCTACAACCACTGCAGGCAGTAATGATTTACCACCCTCATCTTCACACTCGGCACACAATCCCTCCATTTCTTCACTACGTACCCACTCCCTACCCTCCCCCACCAAAAACGATTTGTTTGATTCATACAAATAAAAACAAAAAAATCCATTCTTTAAAGACTTTTGACAGCCCAGTCATTTAGATGTATTTAGCAGAAATGTGATATATTGTGTCATTTCTACCCTGAATCCAAGTGAATGCTAATGAATATGGTGACGGCCTATATACATGTTATATTGTATTTTGTCCTATAAAATATTTCCCTAATCTTCAAGGGACTCTTCATAAAACGTACACGTTACAAATACTTCATAACACCAAAGATATTTGAAGCAGGCCAGAGGGAAGCACATAAAAAGACAACTGATACAATGTAGGCCGTCATTGTAAATAAAAACATGTTCTTAACTGACTTGCCTAGTTAAATAAAGGTTAAATCAAAAATATAAAAAATCAGGTGCAACTGCAAACCTTCCTTCCGTCTGTATTGCAGGTGGGTGGTGTGAGGTGCAAGCCTATTTCTGAATGGTTTGGTGTGGCCTTAATGTGTTCAAGCCATGTGAAAGAGAGGCATTCAATGCTTCTGGTGGTGGTTTTGTCAAAGCATGGGGGTCGGGACAACCTGTGGGGTATTTCACCAATCACCAGAAGGCCTCTGTACAGGTCAAACTAAAGACCGCGTAACACTTTCGGACAAGGTGATTGGTTAAACGTGCGATGAACGGTGTGCCTGGTCCAATCAGGTTTCTGTGAAGTGAATACCACCAGCTCTATGACTCTCAACACGGGGTATGACCTGTTGATTGTGTGTGTATAGTGTGTGTGTATGTGTATGTGTGTGTGTGTGCTCTTTCAGACCTCCATCGTTGACAAGAAACCTAAAACGGGCAAGAAACGCAGGGAAATGGCAGCCAGATTCACAGCTAGAATGTGTCAAGGGTTTTCTTGTCCCTGGTGAATATCAATACACCTTGGTAGGCTATACCATAATACCATAGACGCTGCACATGTGCGTAGGTGTGGGCATCGTTTGAACCAAACACGTGGCAAAGAAGAAAAGAATTCAATGCGTTTTCAATATAATCATTCACCCCTCTATTTTTTGATGTGGTGAGAATTTATGTTCTTTCTTTTGGCCTTGTGTGTGAGGGTGTGTGTTCAGAAACAACGGATATTATGTTACCTGAAGTTAAGATATGCTCTCACACAACCTAAAGTATTAATCTGATGTTATTCTCTTAGTTTAGACACAAACAGAGTGATAGTGGCATTTTAGTTGGACTCTAAAGATGCCGCTCTGAAGATGCCAAGAGGTGATTCAAGTCAGACGCAAGTCTGTGGTGGGGGTACTAATGTAAGTGTATGCATACTATATATGTACACTACATATACAAAGGTATGTAGACACCCCTTAAAATGAGTGGATTCGGCCATTTCAGCCACACCCATTGCTGACAGGAGTGTAAAATCGAACACACAGCCATGCAATCTCCATAGACAAACATTGGCAGTAGAATGGCCTTACTGAAGAGCTCAGTGACTTTCAACGTGGCACCGTCATAGGATGCCACCTTTCCAACAAGTTAGTTAGTCAAATTTCTGCCATGCTAGAGCTGCCCCGGTCAACTGTAAGTGCTGTTATTGTGAAGCGGAAATGTCTAGAAGCAACAACGGCTCAGCCATGGAGTAGTAGGCCACACAAGCTCACAGAATGGGACTGCGGAGTGCTGAAATGCGTAGCGCATAAAAATCGTCTGTCCTCGGTTGTAACTACCGACGTCCAAACTGCCTCTGGAAGCAATGTCAGTACAACAACTGTTCACCTGGCAGCTGCACACAAGCCTAATATCACCATGCGCAATGCCAAGCGTTGGCTGGAGTGGTGTAAATCTCGCCGCCATTGGACTCTGGAGCAGTGGAAACTCTTTCTCTGGAGTGATGAATCATGCTTCACCATCTGGAAGTCTGACGGACAAATCTGGGTTTGGCGGATGCCAGGAGAATGCTACCTGCCCAAATGCATAGTGCCAATTGTTAAGTTTGGTGGAAGAGGAATAATGGTCTCGGGCTCTTTTCATAGTTTGAACTAGGCCCCTTAGTTCCAGATAAGGGAAATCGTAACTCTACAGCATACAATGGCATTCTAGACAATCCTGTGCTTCCAACTTTGTGGCAACAGTTTGGGGAAAGCCCTTTCCTGTTTCAGCATAACAATGCCCCTGTGCACAAAGTGAGGTCCATCCAGAAATGGATTGTCGACATCGGTGTGGAAGAACCTGACTGGCCTGCATAGAGCCCTGACCTCAACCCCATCGAACACCTTTGGGATGAATTAGAACGCCGACTGTGAGCCAGGCCTAATCACCCAACATCAGTGCCCTACTAATGCCTCACTAATGCTCTTGTGGCTGAATGGAAGCAGGTCCCGGCAGCAATGTTCCAACATCTAGTGTAAAGCCTTCCAAGAAGAGTTGATGCTGTTACAGCAGCAATGGGGGGACCCACTCTTTTTTGGTATTTGGTATTTTATTAGGAGCCCCATTAGCTGTTACAAAAGCACCAGCTCCTCTTCCTGGGGTCCACACAAAATATGAAACATGACATAATACAGAACATAAATAGACAAGAACAGCTCAAGGACAGAACTACATGAATAAATAAAAACATTTTACAAAAGGCACACATAGCCTACATATCAATATATGTATATATAATATAATAGGGGAGAGGAGTTGTGCAGTGAGGTGTGCTTTATCTGTTTTTTGAAACCAGGTTTGCTGTTCACTTGAGCCATTTGAGATGGAACGGAGTTCCATGCAATAACGGCTCTATATAATACTGTATGCTTTCCTGAATTTGTTTTGGATTTGGGGACTTTGAAAAGACCCCTGGTGGCATGTCTGGTGGGGTAAGTGTGTGTGTCAGAGCTGTGTTTAAGTTGACTATGCAAATAATTTGGGATTTTCAACACAATAATGTTTCTTATAAAAAGATAACGTGATGCAGTCAGTCTCTCCTCAACTCTTAGTCAAGAGAGACTGGCATGCATAGTATTCATATCAGCCCTCTGATTACAATGAAGAGCAAGACGTGCCACTCTGTTCTGGGCCAGCTGCAGCTTAACTAGGTCTTTCCTCGACCACACGACTGGGCAATAATCAAGATAAGACTAAACTAGAGCCTGCAGGACTTGCTTTTTGGAGTGTTGTGTCAAAAAAGCAGACCATCTCTTTATTACGGACAGACCTCTCCCTATCTTTACAACCATTGAATCTATATGTTTTGACCATGACAGTTTACAATCTAAGGTAACGCCAAGTTATTTATTCTCCTCAACTTGTAGCTACACCATTCATTCTCAGATTCAGCTGAGGTCTAGAACTTAGGGAGAAATTTCTACCAAATACAAAGCTCTTAGTTTTAGAAATGTTCAGGACCAGTTTATTACTGGCCACCCATTCCAAAACAGACTGCAACTCTTTGTTAATGGTTTCAGTGAATTAATTTGCTGTGGTTCCTGCTGCGTATATGGTTGAATCATCAGCATACATGGACACACATGCTTTGTTTAATGTCAGGTCATTGGTATAAATAGAAAAGAGTAGAGGGCCTAGAGAGCTGCCCTGCGGTACACCACATTTTACATGTTTGACATTAGAGAAGCTTCCATTACAGAAAACCCTTTGAGTTCTATTAGATAGCTCTGAATCTATGATATGGCAGACATCCTCAACAGTACTCCCGCCGGCTTTGGTCTTTGTCACGGTAGCTAGCAACATAGGTTACGCTGTTACTCCTAGCAGTTCCAGACAGGGCAAGTAACAGGGAAGATTGAAAACAACAAACAGCAGGGATCCAGACAGCCACAAACCCGGGAAAATCCGCGGTCCCAGCCACAATGGCTAACTGCGTCGCGGGCTGCTTTCAAGCCCCCAAGAAACCCCGCTAGCTTGATAGGCTAGCTGCTATGCCAAATAGCTCCTCAGACCCGACCTTGGTTGGCAGGATCACTGGACAGAGAGTAGCAGTCTTAGCAACTGATGCCAACTGGGTCGCAGGATCCAAACTAAAAAGTTAGCTAGCCACAATTAAACTTTCCAATACAGTTTTTAAAACAACAAACTTTCCAAAACAACAAACCGAGCTCTCCCTTATTCAGAGTTCCCTCGTTCCACGTTCAACTCCATATGAATGCCCATGATTTTGGAATGAGATGATCGACAAGCAGGTTTTCACAAACTTTTGGTCATGTAGTGTACGTTGATGGTATTCCTCTCTCTATGCATGTCTCCCCAGGCAGGGAGCATGACCTAGTAATCATTGTTCCATGTCTGCAGTCAGCAGGGGGTCCGCTCACAAGAGCAGGCCTTCAATAGATTCACCACTTATCAGGATGTATCAGGGTGCAAACTCAATTTTATTTGGGATTTTAAGAATAAATATTCTTCCATGTGTTTGTGTGTATGTATGTAGCATGCAGCCTTCACTGAGATACTGTAGGGCTATAGACCAAACGTACACCACTTGTTACCCGAGTAGGGTCAAGACAAGAGTGAAATTGTAAGTAAATGGATTAGTTGTATCATGTCCTCTGTGAGGTGATCTCTTCCTCTCTCTCTCTCTCTCTCTCTCTCTTTCTCTCTCTCTCTCTCTTTTGTTTCAAATTACAGGTCTTGTCAAATCGCACAGTTTCATCAGAGAGGGAAAGGAGAGGGGAGAGGGACAGGGAAGAGAAGAGCATACCACCCTGGATCCCACTGCTGGCTTGCTACTGAAGCTAAGCAGGGTTGGTCCTGGTCAGTCCCTGGATGGGAGACCAGATGCTGCTGGAAGGGGTGTTGGAGGGCCAGTAGGAGGCACTCTTTCCTCTGGTCTAAAAAATATCCCATTACCCCAGGGCAGTGATTGGGAACACTGCCCTGTTTAGGGTGCTGTCTTTTGGATGAGATGTTAAATGGGTGTCCTGACTCTCTGCGTTGATTAAAGATCTCATGGCACCTATTGTAAGAGTAGGGGTGTTAACCCTGGTGTCCTGGCTAAATTCCCAAGCTGTCCCTCATACCATCATGGTCACCTATTCATCCCCAGCTTATAATTGGCTCATTCATCCCCTGTAACTATTCCCCAGGTTGTTGCCGTAAATGATAATGCATTCTCAGTCAACTTACCTGGTACAATAACAGTAAAATAAAAAGAGAGGGATATGGAGGAGTGAGGGACGGGGACAGGGATAGATGGGGGACAGGGGAGTTTCCCAACATTACCAGGAACATTCTTTATCTTGCTGCACGCACTTTTGTTAAGAGTCCAGCAGCAAGGGAATTTAGAGGTTTCCATCCCCCAGAAAGCATGCAAGAGTTTGTGTGAGTGTGTATGCGTGTGTTTGTGTGTATTAGTGCATGCGTGTGTGTGTGTGTTTGTGCGCGTATGAGCGCTTGCGTGCATGTTTGTGTGTGCCTGTCTGCAAGCCTATCAATACAGTACAGACAACACTCCGATGCGGAAATTATTACTCTAACTAATTGCAAACTCAATCAATACTCTGATTATTTAGTCAACGCTCAGCCTGAAAATGTGAAAAGTCCTTTGAAATGGAGACGTAACGGAAAAGAGGTCCAGAGAAAGTTCTTGAGAGGAAATGGTGAACAGAGAATGAGAGAGAGATTTGGTTTGCATTCCCACAGTGTTTACATTCTCTGGTCTGAAGCAGAGTGAGAGATGTGTGCAACTGTCTATCTGTCAGGGAAAAGGAACTGATCAGAGGTTCTATATATCAAAGAAATAACTCTCTTGAGATTTTGAGTCCTTAAACTGGCTTTCATGACCATAGAGGGACAGTGGGAAAGCAACAGACAACTAACTGTATGTAGTACATACTAAGTGGAATGAAAAAGGTACACACAGTATGCACTTTCATTTTACCGTAGGGATTCATATTTTGGTGCCGGTAATCAGTTTACGGAAAACAAACACTGATGCAGTATGGAGTATATGGAGTAGCAAAAGTTACCTGAATTTTGGAACCCTCAGGGTTCCATTCAATCCGTATCGCAGAAGTTCCGCTGTATAGTGCAATTGACATTTTATGGTAAATTTTGGTTGACCTGGCATATGAAGCGTGTACCGTGAATGCAATCCCAGCAAATGCGGGAACATTATGTTTAAATTTAAATCGCACTGTACAGCGGAACTTCCGCAATATGGATTGAATTGAGCCCTAAGTATGGAGTCTATCTTCAGACAGTTGAGACCGTGAGAAGGAGAAAGGCTAGTCTAGCAGGAACAACAACACAGCTGCGAAAGCAAATCCCACACAGGCAGCACAATACTCCTCTAGTGGTTAGGTCAGAGGTCAGGAGAAGTGTGACCCTAGGACACAGCAAATAAAACAGATTTACTGCTCCTTCGCTGGGTGCACTGCACTTTATTAAACTATCCCGGCTCGATTTACGATCCAGGTAAAAGACACACAAACATACTCAAACAAAAACACTCATTCTCTCCATCTTTCTCTTTCTTACCCCCTCTCTCCCTTATAAGGGATGGAACAGATCACTCGTAAAATGATAATCATCAGAAATTTTTGACTGAAATATCAGCTATAAAAATAATCTCAGGTTGTTGTCATTCAGGCTGTATCACAACTCAGGTTGTTCTCATCATGGATAGGTTTATATGTGTCTGTAATAACACTCAGGTTGTTCTCATCATGGATAGTTTGATCTGTGTCTGTAATAATACTCAGGTTGTTCTCATCATGGATAGGTTTATATGTGTCTGTAATAACACTCAGGTTGTTCTCATCATGGATAGTTTGATCTGTGTCTGTAATAATACTCAGGTTGTTCTCATCATGGATAGGTTTATATGTGTCTGTAATAACACTCAGGTTGTTCTCATCATGGATAGTTTGATCTGTGTCTGTAATAATACTCAGGTTGTTCTCTTCATGGATAGGTTTATATGTGTCTGTAATAACACTCAGGTTGTTCTCATCATGGATAGGTTTATATGTGTCTGTAATAACACTCAGGTTGTTCTCATCATGGATAGTTTGATCTGTGTCTGTAATAATACAGCACTGTGCTAAAACAAAATAATTGTCCTTTCAAAATGGGTTGAACAAATTGTTCTTGCAAATGAACATAGCCATCCTTTGTCTATTTTTAAAACTGGTATTTCATCATTTAGGTAAGGTGTGTGTGGGGGAAGATGGGATGTGTGTGTGTGTGTGCGTGCGTGTATTAGGGTTATCTTGGCACACACATAGCCGGTCGGCAGTGCTATGCTCCAGGGTTGTTGTGTAAGAGCATGTCTTCTCTGCATATCTTTGGAGGGGGTAGAGAGCTCTCTTCTATCACTCTGGTCCTGCTTTGGCCTCCTCTGATAACAATACAGCCACATCAACAACTCCTGCCTGACTCCAATTATCCAGACGGCAACACACACACACACACGCACACACACACACATCAAGTCCTTCCACATCAAACTGGCTCCACGCAAATTAGTTTTATCATGTGCCAAGTAGAGGTCTACCTCCCTTATCTGTCTTCTCCTGACATGGCTGTATTGCGGAGGTACACTGCAGAGGCCCCTGATAGGCTGACCACGGACATTTGCAGGTTCACTGACCTCTAGCTGGCCGCAAGATACTCTTCCTACCACCTCCTCCAAGTTTTTTTGTTTTTCAAATATGATTTTGCAACACATTTCACTACATCAAAAGAACATCTTCCAGGACTCCCGCTAAAAAAGATTAATAATCTCAAAGTATTTCCTGGATGATAAAGATTAAACTAATTGTAATTACTGAAGGAACATCTCATCATTTTTGTATAGAGTAGAAATATTAGTACATCATGCCGTTTGCTTACTTCACAGTTTACATCATGGTTCTGTATAGTAAATACAGAGTCAGTTGAGGAGGGAGAGGCTGAATTACACCTATTTGTCAGAGGGGGAAAATGACTTGCACAAAAGGCTAACCATATTATCACTACTGTGAGTCATCATCAAGAACTAAAGCCTTGTTCACACTACAGGCCTTAATGCTCAAATCAGTGTCGTTTTTCAAATCCGTTTTGGAATACTGACTGTCCACACAGCATGTTACAAGTGACCAAATCAGATTTGTGTGTGTTCAGACAGCAGTCATTTGCTGACATGGCTACGCTAGTTATATTGATTGGGGGTGGTGCTCATGCTTTCTATCATCCAGAAGTTATATAGCAAGCTAAGGTGACAGCAATGCCCGCCATGGACATTTTCCAGTTGCTTTGAATGTTCAAAATCATAGTGTAAGAACACTTTTAAAGCCTCAAAAGTTTAGAGCTTTCAAAACAAATCCTTTTTGGGTAGTCATTGCAGTCAACTAGCTAGCTAGATAGCTGTTTAAACTATTAACAAGCTAGTTAGCTACCACATGTTCTTGCCAAACTGTCAACAGAGTAGCTAGCAAGCAACAAGATATGCCAAATAACAGTCTAAAAACCACTTGAGGGCAAATGGCCAGGAATCAGATTTGTATCTGATTTCAAACCACCTACGAAGGTGGTTTGAAATTTGTCTTGAAAAAAAGTATCTTATTCCATGTGCTTTCTGGCTGTTCAGACTGCAAGAAAAAGAACAGATTGGAATCGGATTTGCAATTTTTTTAAATTTGAGTCACTTCAAACTGCCAATGTGAACAAGGCTTAAGTACCTTTGACCTCTCTCTCTCTCTCTCTCTCTCTCTCTCTCTCTCTCTCTCTCTCTCTCTGTGCAGGTCTGGAGCAGGGCAGTACAGCACACAGACCGGTTGGAACTAGCTAGGATACTCCTCTCTCTCTCTCTGAAGATAGAAAACAGAACCATCACCTCATGAGTTTAAATCAACTTACTACTAAACACTCCCTATCGTTATGTCCCTCTCTGCCTCACCACGGACTGGTGAAGCTAAGCAGATGTGGACATTTTATCATCGTCATGCCGCTACTGAAGGCAACCCCAGAGATTCAGGAGGTCTCTGGACCCCTCCATTGTGGCTCCTGTCCGCTCCGACAGTTGCCTGATTAGTAGCCTGATTAACGGCAGCTGCTGGTGCCAGCCGGCTGACTCAGCCGCAGCATCATTATAACCTAACCAGGAAATAATGGGCTGGGCCATTACACACGTTTCCTGGTACACACCTGAGATCATCATGTTGAATACGTATGACATGAGATCTTATTTAAAGATCTCTGGTTCAAATTGAGTAAAATCCTCCATCGGTCTATGCTGATTTGTTAGGTGTGGTTACTACTGTATAATTTGTAGACACTAGAGCGTTGTTAGAACTCTCCAATGACTAGCCAGGGAGCGATGCTTCAATGTGCAGACCTAATGCAGCATGGCCTGTGTGTGGTACAGGTTATAGACAGCACACACATTGGGTCACACACACACAACCACGCAAACAAACACACAACCACACACGCACGCACACAAACACACACACACAAGCACACGCATGCACACGCATGATCTGGATGGTGGAAAGAACCTGTCTTTGAGTCCCAGGGTCGGACAGGGATTATGATCAGGTGTGTGTCCCTCCCCAGCTGCAGCTATGAAAGCTGTGATTGGAGAAAGGTGGACCGCCCGGGATTACATGATTTCTAGATGGTGGGAATGTTCCAGAATGCTCCAACCTGGTGATGAATGGAGCATAGAGATGGAGAGGTTGTGTTATGTGGTGGTGGGATAGCAGGACCAGCTCACTGAGTGGGCAGTGGAGCTACAGGGAAAGGTTATGGACAGAATGTCAGCTATGATTAAAATGTTCTTATCAGCCCCCCTCTCTTCCATTCTCTCTCTCTCTCTCTCTCACTCTCTTGCTCTCTCACACACCCACACGCATGCGCACACCACCACCACCACCAGCCTTACCCCCCTCCCCCCAAAAAACACCAGCTTGTCCTCTCTCCTCTAGTCGTGTCTTCAGTTCCCCTGTATCTCCCCCACACTGCACTCCAACAGTCAATAAATAGCTGTGTTAATGCTGCCATTGTAATTACACAGACGTGGCTGTGGCTGGCATGTCGCTGCGTCACGTGGTTCAGTGATGAGAATAAAACTGGAGATTCCTGAGGCTGATCCCCAGCCTGTGTCCCCAGCGGAGGAAGGTGATCCTGGGGATTAGGGTGGTGTTGGTTCAGGCCAGCCCGACGGAGACAGACTGGGGCTGTCACCGTGCCAGGGCTCAGAGTCACCCAGAGGTGAGGGCTGCGGCCCGGGCCCGGGCTAGGAGCTGCCAGAGTTCCAGTATAGAGACAGACAGGATGGTAGGATGGTAGGGAAAGAGGGTCACCATGCTGAGAGAGAGAGGGGGAAGAGAGAAAGAGAGAGAGAGGAGACAGAGAGAAGTGGCTTTGTGCAAGTTACCAGGGCTCACAGAGGTCAGTTGACATGCATTGTGTTGAACCATCATTTAAAAAAAAATATTTAACCTTCATTTAACATTACATTTAAGTCATTTAGCAGACGCTCTTATCCAGAGCGACTTACAAATTGGAAAGTTCATACATATTCATCCTGGTCCCCCCGTGGGAATTGAACCCTGGTCCCCCCGTGGGAATTGAACCCACAACCCTGGCGTTGCAAGCGCCATGCTCTACCAACTGAGCCACACGGGACCAGGCAAGTCAGTTAAGAACAAATTCTTATTTACAATGACAGCCTAGGAACAGTGGGTTAACTGTCTTGTTCAGGGGCAGAAAGACTGATTTTACATTTTCAGCTCAGGGATTCAATCTAGCAACCTTTCGGTTACTGGCCCAACGCTCTTACCACTAGGCTACCTATCACCCCAATGAGGGCGAACAGTGCAGTACTAGATGGATCAGTAACAGTGCAGTACTACATGGATCAGTAACAGTGCTGTACTACATGGATCAGTAACAGTGCTGTACAACATGGATCAGTAACAGTGCATTTACATTACATTTACATTTAAGTCATTTAGCAGACGCTCTTATCCAGAGCGACTTACAAATTGGTGCATTCACCTTATGACATCCAGTGGAACAACCACTTTACAATAGTGCATCTAAATATTTTAAGGGGGGGGGGGGTTAGAAGGATTACTTTATCCAATCCTAGTGTAGTACTACATGGATCAGTAACAGTGCAGTACTACATGGATCAGTAACAGTGCAGTACTACATGGCTCAGTAACAGTGCAGTACTACATGGATCAGTAACAGTGCAGTACTACATGGATCAGTAACAGTGCAGTACTACATGGATCAGTAACAGTGCAGTACTACATGGATCAGTAACAGTGCAGTACTACATGGATCAGTAACAGTGCTGTACTACATGGATCAGTAACAGGGCAGTACTACATGGATCAGTAACAGTGCAGTACTTCATGGATCAGTAACAGTGCTGTACTATATGGATCAGTAACAGTGCTGTACAACATGGATCAGTAACAGTGCAGTACTACATGGATCAGTAACAGTGCAGTACTACATGGATCAGTAACAGTGCTGCACAAAATGGATCAGTAATAGTACAGTACTACATGGATCAGTAACAGTGAGCTAATGGGGATCCTAATAGAATACTAAATAGTAAAATGATGCAGTAATCCAGTATTATAAGTCAATGATTGTATTCCTTCTCTCTGAAGAAACGTAACTGATCCCTGTATGTCTCTGGTTGAAAGTCAGAGCGTTATACAATAGAGATTGATAAAGCACTGACCAAAAACAGCTTTAAAGTAGCCTACACACAACAGACATGAAACGACTACAAACTCTCACCATACCTCTAAGGCAGACAGAGATGAAGAAGAATAGACATTGATGAGGGAAATAGGACAACTATGAACCGTTCTCATATGACAGCCATCCTGTGATATCATATGATATTATTCAAGAGATTAAATATGAACAGAGATTAATATCAGATAATATGGGATCTCTACCAGGTGCAGGTAGGGCCTATTCTGTTTCAGACAGGAACCATTGTCAACCCTGTGGGGGGATGGACAGGCCTCGTCAGCACCTTCGCTGACCTGACAATGAGCTGCTTCTGTCCACCTAAATGGTGTGTATGTGTGTGTGTGTGTGTGTGTGTGTGTGTGTGTGTGTGTGTGTGTGTGTGTGTGTGTGTGTGTGTGTGTGTGTGTGTGTGTGTGTGTGTGTGTGTGTGTGTGTGTGTGTGTGTGTGTGTGTGTCTATATGTGGACAGAGAGGGGGATGTTACCTCATGCAGAGTAATTTATCTTTCTTTCCTCTGTGCTGTGACCTTGCCCTGACCCCTAGATGTATCTAGTTCACCTGTCCACAGTCAGAGGGGAGGAGGGAGGGAGGATGGAGGGGTTGATGGTGAGAAAGGATGGTCGGATGAAGGGGTGGGGTGTCAACAACCCACGCTCGTCATCTCTATTTCTATTCCAACTCAAGCCTGGACTATAGGATTGGTCGTATACAGAGCAGTAGGTAAGAGAGGGAGTTGTTGACCCTCTGACTCCCTCATGTGGCCAGATCAGTCAGGTATGACTGCCCTAGTAATAGCGCATTACTGCTGAATTGTCCCATTAAGTCAGTTTGCTTATAGTATATGTTGAAGAGGCCACCAAACCCCATTGTTTACTTGCACTTGGCCTTGGATTGTTGAGAGTGAGTGAGACTAAGAATACAAGTCTGTCAATGTTGAAATAAGGGCCACATTTATTCAGAGCTTGGGAGGGTGACTTGGTCTTGAGACAGAGTGTGGGAAGAGAGTTGTGCAGAGTAGGGCTCAGGGTTACTCCACACAGAGTAGGGTTCAATGTTACTCCACACAGAGTAGGGTTCAGTATTACTCCACACAGAGTAGGGTTCAGTGTTACTCCACACAGAGTAGGGTTCAGTGTTACTCCACACAGAGTAGGGTTCAGTATTACTCCACACAGAGTAGGGTTCAGTATTACTCCACACAGGGTAGGGTTCAGTATTACTCCACACAGAGTAGGGTTCAGTGTTACTCCACACAGAGTAGGGTTCAGTGTAACTCCACACAGAGTAGGGCTCAGTGTATCTCCACAAAGAGTAGGGTTCAGTATTACTCCACACAGAGTAGGGTTCAGTATTACTCCACACAGAGTAGGGTTCAGTGTTACTCAACACAAAGTAGGGTTCAGTGTTACTCCACACAGAGTAGGGTTCAGTGTTACTCCACACAGAGTAGGGTTCAGTATTACTCCACACAGAGTAGGGTTCAGTGTTACTCCACACAGAGTAGGGTTCAGTGTAACGCCACACAGAGTAGGGCTCAGTGTAACTCCACACAGAGTAGGGTTCAGTATTACTCCACACAGAGTAGGGTTCAGTATTACTCCACACAGAGTAGGGTTCAGTGTTACTCAACACAAAGTAGGGTTCAGTGTTACTCCACACAGAGTAGGATTCAGTGTTACTCCACACAGAGTAGGGTTCAGTGTTACTCCACACAGAGTAGGGTTCAGTGTTACTCCACACAGAGTAGGGTTCAGTGTAACTCCACACAGAGTAGGGTTCAGTATTACTCAACACAGAGTAGGGTTCAGTGTTACTCAACACAGAGTAGGGTTCAGTATTACTCCACACAGAGTAGGGTTCAGTGTTACTCAACACAGAGTAGGGTTCAGTGTAACTCCACACAGAGTAGGGTTCAGTATTACTCAACACAGAGTAGGGTTCAGTGTTACTCAACACAGAGTAGGGTTCAGTATTACTCCACACAGAGTAGGGTTCAGTATTACTCAACACAGAGTAGGGTTCAGTGTTACTCCACACAGAGTAGGGTTCAGTGTTACTCAACACAGAGTAGGGTTCAGTATTACTCCACACAGAGTAGGGTTCAGTATTACTCAACACAGAGTAGGGTTCAGTGTTACTCCACACAGAGTAGGGTTCAGTGTTACTCCACACAGAGTAGGGTTCAGTGTTACTCCACACAGAGAAGGGTTCAGTATTACTCCACACAGAGTAGGGTTCAGTGTAACTCCACACAGAGTAGGGTTCAGTGTAACTCCACACAGAGTAGGGTTCAGTGTTACTCAACACAGAGTAGGGTTCGGTGTTACTCAACACATAGTAGGGTTCGGTGTTACTCCACACAGAGTAGGGTTCAGTATTACTCCACACAGAGTAGGGTTCAGTGTTACTCCACACAGAGTAGGGTTCAGTGTTACTCCACACAGAGTAGGGTTCAGTATTACTCCACACAGAGTAGGGTTCAGTATTACTCCACACAGGGTAGGGTTCAGTATTACTCCACACAGAGTAGGGTTCAGTGTTACTCCACACAGAGTAGGGTTCAGTGTTACTCCACACAGAGTAGGGTTCAGTGTTACTCCACACAGAGTAGGGTTCAGTGTTACTCCACATAGAGTAGGGTTCTGTGTTACTCCACATAGAGTAGGGTTCGGTGTTACTCCACACAGAGTAGGGTCCGGTGTTACTCCACACAGAGTAGGGTTCAGTGTTACTCCACACAGAGTAGGGTTCAGTGTTACTCCACACAGAGTAGGGTTCGGTGTTACTCCACACAGAGTAGGGTTCGGTGTTACTCCACACAGAGTAGGGTTCAGTGTTACTCCACACAGAGTAGGGTTCAGTGATACTCAACACAGAGTAGGGTTCAGTGTTACTCCACACAGAGTAGGGTTCAGTATTACTCCACACAGAGTAGGGTTCAGTGTAACTCAACACAGAGTAGGGTTCAGTGTTACTCCACACAGAGTAGGGTTCAGTGTTACTCCACACAGAGTAGGGTTCAGTATTACTCCACACCGAGTAGGGTTCAGTGTAACTCCACACAGAGTAGGGTTCAGTATTACTCCACACAGAGTCGGGTTCAGTATTACTCCACACAGAGTAGGGATCAGTGTTACTCCACACAGAGTAGGTTTCGGTGTTACTCCACACAGAGTAGGGTTCAGTGTTACTCCACACAGAGTAGGGTTCAGTATTACTCCACACAGAGTAGGGTTCAGTGTTACTCCACACAGAGTAGGGTTCGGTGTTACTCCACACAGAGTAGGGTTCAGTGTTACTCCACACAGAGTAGGGTTCAGTGTTACTCAACACAGAGTAGGGTTCAGTATTACTCCACACAGAGTAGGGTTCAGTATTACTCCCCACAGAGTAGGGTTCAGTGTAACTCAACACAGAGTAGGATTCAGTGTTACTCCACACAGAGTAGGGTTCAGTGTTACTCCACACAGAGTACGGTTCAGTGTTACTCCACACAGAGTAGGGTGCAGTATTACTCCACACAGAGTAGGGTTCAGTGTTACTCCACACAGAGTAGGGTTCAGTGATACTCAACACAGAGTAGGGTTCAGTGTTACTCCACACAGAGTAGGGTTCAGTATTACTCCACACAGAGTAGGGTTCAGTGTAACTCAACACAGAGTAGGGTTCAGTGTTACTCCACACAGAGTAGGGTTCAGTGTTACTCCACACAGAGTAGGGTTCAGTATTACTCCACACCGAGTAGGGTTCAGTGTAACTCCACACAGAGTAGGGTTCAGTATTACTCCACACAGAGTCGGGTTCAGTATTACTCCACACAGAGTAGGGATCAGTGTTACTCCACACAGAGTAGGTTTCGGTGTTACTCCACACAGAGTAGGGTTCAGTATTACTCCACACAGAGTAGGGTTCAGTATTACTCCACACAGAGTAGGGTTCAGTGTTACTCCACACAGAGTAGGGTTCAGTGTTACTCCACACAGAGTAGGGTTCGGTGTTACTCCACACAGAGTAGGGTTCAGTGTTACTCCACACAGAGTAGGGTTCAGTGTTACTCAACACAGAGTAGGGTTCAGTATTACTCCACACAGAGTAGGGTTCAGTATTACTCCACACAGAGTAGGGTTCAGTGTAACTCAACACAGAGTAGGATTCAGTGTTACTCCACACAGAGTAGGGTTCAGTGTTACTCCACACAGAGTACGGTTCAGTGTTACTCCACACAGAGTAGGGTGCAGTATTACTCCACACAGAGTAGGGTGCAGTATTACTCCACACAGAGTAGGGTTCAGTGTTACTCCACACAGAGTAGGATGCAGTATTACTCCACACAGAGTAGGGTTCAGTGTTACTCGACAAAGAGATTGACTGACCAGACCACAGTATGGCATCCATCGAATGATAAACAGCAGAGTGAAACAGGAGCAGCATGGAGCACACGCTAACAAAAGACCACTGGAGTGGTTTGACTATACACTCACCAAAATAAAGCCAGTGAGATATGTGTGTGTGTGCTCTGCCCTTGTGTGTGTGTCTGAAATGATGGAGATGTCCTAGGCCTACTTGGCCCTGTCCCATCTTCAAAGAGCCCAGGTGAGAGCGGCATTGTGGGTCCTGGGTTCTGGGTTCTCACGTTACCCTTTCAACTCCCACAGGGGGCTGGATGGTGGACATCAAAGGGTGGAGGCTTATAGAGCCTGTCACTACTACTGCTAACCTCCACATACCTGCAGACCTCAGACCTCAGACCGTAGGGCTCAGTATCTATCCACTGCTGTCGTTTCTATTCAACCAGGCTGGAGGCTTTAACTGTATTCTGTCAGATGGAACAATAGCAGCTCTTCCAAAGGACAAGGCTGCTCGCTGACTGACGGATGGATGTGTTCAGACATCGCTGCTGAGCGATGAGTGTGAATCGGGATTCAACACAACAGTGATGACTGACCGGTGACTATGGACGTTCATAGTAATAAGCATTAGACATTTATATATGTTTGACTGACCAGGAATCAAACCCAGGTATCCTGCATGCCACGTGATTGTGTAAGCCGGCTTGTGGTAGCTAACGCAAGTCATCAGGTTTCAAGTGTCGAGATTAGTCATCACGCAAGCTAAGTTCTTCTGTTACTCTTGTGTAGCGGGCTTAGATAAAAATGCTATTTTCAAGTTCCTCCCTTAAAGCGCATTCAACAGTTGAAACAAAAACAAAGTGTTTTCCTTGCCCCTGTTTCAGTAAAAAGCTGAGGGATGGAGCTGGAGAAATCGAAGCACTCTCAAATTCATAGACAGAGCTCTGGATGCAAGGACTGACCACACATGAGATCAAAATGATAGTTTAATTAAACCATGTCTATAAAGTGTTTGTTTACATTTGTTTTGTTTACATACATTGGAGTAAAACAAGCTTAAAATTTGGGTTCTGATGGGGTACGACAGTTGAACAAAGCTTATGAGGCATTTTGTAAGTTATATTCCTCAAGAATCAATGGGTACATTTCATACTGTACATTTTAAGTCTAACAATGGATGTAGCAACTGCAGATTGCCCCTTTAAAGGGGCATTGCCATTGACTATAAATATAAGTTACTATATGGTAATTCAGAGTTCAAAGATGCAATGATGTTCGTATAGTTAACATGTCTCTCAGCATGGGGCCTCAGCATGGGGCCTCCTAGACCTGAAGGGAAAATGTTCATTCATAATGTGTAGTGTTTGATATAGATTAGAATAGTCGCGGATATAATATAGAAATGAATGTACGGAAATGAAGGTTTTATCCTCCTCAATTCCAATAGTGTGAACCTTCACTTTTTCTACTACTGACGATTTCAGGGCTACACACCAACAAATCCTACTTAAATACTGCGAGCGTACAGATTTCATTGTCTTGATTCATTGAGGTGAAAGGTTAAACCTGGCAGGACTTGAATGGAATGGAGTGATGAGTTGGAGGAGTGAATAAGACATATTAGGTGCCATTTGAAGACACTGAAAAAATGGCAGGCACACGTGGTACATACCCGTACCACAGACCTAGGACTGCAGAGTTCTCATTGATGGTCACAGTAAGTGTACTGATCACAGGAGGTTGCTGCCGCCTTAATTTGGGAGGACGGGCTCGTGGCCATGGCTGGAGAGGAATTAATGGTTTCCATGTGTTTGATGCCATTCCATTGACTGCGTTCCAGTCATTGTTGTGAGCCGTCCTCCTCTCAGGAGCCTCCTGTGGTACTGAAGTATGACAGGCTATTATTTGGGATTTCAGTCACATCTCTGTAAGTTCAACATCAATCTTGCGTTGATGTGGGTGTCACACACTGATCTGTTTCACCTGTCCTTGTGATTGTCTCCACCCCCCTCCAGGTGACGCCCATCTTCCCCATTATCCCCTGTGTATTTATACCTGTATTCTCTGTTTGTCCATTGCCAGTTCGTCTTGCTTGTCAAGTCAACCAGTGGTTTTTGTTCTCAGCTCCTGCTTTTCCCAGTCTCTCTTTTTCTCGCCCTCCTGGTTTTGACCCTTGCCTGTCTGGACTCTGAGCCCGCCTGCCTGACCACTCTCAGTCTGCCCCTGACCCTGCCTGCCGACCTGTACCTTTGCCCCACCTCTGGATTGTTGACCTCTGTCTACCCTGACCCTGCCTGCTGTCCGGTACCATTTCCCCACCTCTGGTTTACTGACCCTGCTTGTCTTGACCTGTCTATTGCCTGCCTCTGTTGGAATATTAAACCATTGTCAATTTGACATGTCTGCATATGGGTCTTACCTTGATACCTGATAGTGGGAGTGGATGGTACTTGTCACATTTTCACATGCATCGCATCCTCTACCATCTTGGTCAAATTCTAGCAGGTAGGTAACCACTTCGTGCTTGAGCTGAATCACTGCAAGCCAGACACTTGGCATTCAACCACAACACAATTCAAAGATCATAGCTCATATGCCAGGGCAAGAATAGAAAAAGCACTAATAACCTGCCAACTCATCATTATTTTAAGGCACATCTAAGAGCCTGTTCCCCAGCTGGAGGAGGATGAAGCAGTGCTGTCAGGCCTTGTTAGCAGACCAGGGGGGTGGGCTGGCTAGTCCATCCAGGTGCTACTAGGAGCCAGCAGGCTGGAGCCCTCCTCACAACGACCCACAGACAACCACTAGAGCTGCTTCCCAAATAGCACCTTATTCCCTTTATAATGAACTTGTTTTGATCAGGTCCCATAGGGCTCTGGTCAAAAGCAGTGCACTATATACGGAATAGGGGGCCATTTGGGATGCATACTTGCTAACTAGCTACAGCATTACAGAATCTGAAACATGTAGTTAGAAGAAGCTACAAAAAAAGTTTACAGATGGAAAAAAAAAATAGAGAATGAAAGATTGACTCCCTTGAATGTTCTAGTAAACGTCTGCTTGGCTTTGTCCATATACTGTAGGTCTTTAGTAAAAAGACGGTTAATCGTAGTAATGCATCCTGTGGTTGTGAGGGTACATGGTGGGTTTTGTGCCTTACTTTGCATGGGCTAGCTAGTTCGTACCGAGGTCAAACAGAACAAACAACACTGTAAATCTGCAGCATGTAGGGAAGGAATGGATGAGCTGTATAAAACATAATGAACACTACGTTACAGGAGGAGAACAGAGAGACCTAACCTCTGACCTATGATTCATTCCAGTCTGAACAACAATGCCACAGTCCAGCTATGGTGGGACAAAACAGAGCATATTAAAAAGATGTGGTTTTAAATGGTTCCAGCTTTGGTGGGGGAAAACAGGGCATATTAAAAGCTATGGTTCCAGCTATGGTGGGGGACAACAGAGCATGTTGCAAGGCAATGGTTCCTATTGTCTATCGGTTACTTCTACATGGTGATAGATGATTAATAAATCCTTTATTACATAATAGAGATGCATGTTGATGTTGTTGTTAATGTTAGCAGTTTTCATGGCTCAGACTAGTAGTGAGCGTACAGATAGATTATGAAGCCTTCCAGTCCAGATTCTTCCCTGAAATATTGTCAATCTGTAATATCGTCAATGCAAAAAAATGCATGAAGGCATTGATATGAATGGATTCCAAAACATTAGATTTATCACTGGGATGGAAATTTCTATTAAACTATAAAACTGGGAGCTATTTAATGTCAAGCATTATTGATGTCCCTCCCTGTCGGGAGGGGATGAGTTAACACACTACAAACAACAGCCTACTTACGGTGCTTATAAAATATCCAGGCTGCATCCCAAATGGTAACCTATTCCCTATTTAGTGCACTACTTTTTACCAGGGCCCATAGGACCCATAGAGAATAGGGTGCCATTTTGGACAAAGCCCCAACCTGATTGGAGCAATAAAAGCGATGTAGATGATGTTAATGTGACATGTGAGGAGGGGCGGGAGGAGTAAACTACATAGTTGAGTGAGCAGATAAACTGAGCCACATCTTTAATGAGAAAGTGATTGTGTGATTCATCATGTGGGTTTACTGAATCCCGTTATGGTATTCTCGTAAATCACTGACCACCGGGCCAGCGTTTAAAGATGCAATACGTTAAAATACCCTCTCCCCTCTGATATTGAAAATATAATTTTAGATGTGAACCAAAGCCATATTCGATTTAGGGCTGGTTTCCCTGACACAGATTAACTCTAGTCCTGGACAACATTTTAGATTTTTAGTCCAAGACTAGGCTTAATCTGTGCCCAGGAAACCGGCCCTTAGTAATCATGAGTGTGTGGTCATCGTAAAGTCGTTGTGGTTGGTTGTTCTGTTGGTTGGTCTGCTAGTTGGTTGGTGGTGTGACCAGTAAACACTAATAATCAGCTCTCTTCTCTGTCTCGCCTGTCAGTAGCTTCTCGTTGGCAATTAAGATCGGGGCTTGGTGCTCATTCCCTGACTTCTCTTGCTGTGTAAAGGTTGGCATGCCCTGGCGGAACGGAAGTGGATACAATGTTTTTCCAAAAATAATGGTCTGAATTAGGGTTGCAAAACTACCGGTAATTTACCAAAGTTACCGGAATCTTCAGTATTATGGGTAATTAGCAGTAACTCTATGGCAATCTATTGTAACTTTGGTAATTTATACTTGAAAAACATTTAAACATTGTATTCATATATAGTATTCACTTATTATATCTGGGTCCATATTGTCAATGAGTTTCTAGTAGATAGACTATATGGTTCAAGAGAAAATAGACAAATTCATGAGAAAAAGCATCTAATAAACATTGGCATTATTTTCAATTATCTCTGCAACACAAAATTATTGACTGTGTTCACAACTGCCACCGGTTTGACACCAAAACATTGACAACAAATACATATTGGCATAGTCAAATAAATAAGTGTGTAACAAATATTATTTTCACAGTGAAAGCTTCATATTAAACACCAATGGTATTCACTAAGTTGATGGTTTATATTTAGGATAATGTTTTACAGCTTTGTCATTCTATATACAGTATATATTTTTAAAAGATCTTGTTTAATTATTTCATACATTTTACGTGATAATCTGAAGTACCCAAAAGAGCCACTAGGTGTGATAGAATACATCAAATCCTTGAAAGATACCAACATTCTGGTAGTTTACTGGTAAATGCACAAAGTTTCCAGTAATATATTATAACCTCCCTTTGCAACCCTAGTCTCGATACCTGTCAGTGTATGCGTTCTGAGCACCTTAGTGCATTGAAGATCCATTCTCCTTCTCCCTTGGGACACCAACCTCACCTCTTTAAACCAGGTAGTGTAGATCGGCTACAAACTTTCATAGAGCTACAGTCGGTTGGTTGATGCCAAGGAACACCTGCTGAACCAAGCCAAGGTAAACTTCTTTACGTCAAACCTTAGACGGATTCAACCTGAAGAAGGGGGTGGTGATTCATCTACTGTAACTGATTATCTGTCTCAAAAAGACACATCCAACATTCTTCAACTCGTAAAATATGTGAGATGTAAGTTGCAGTGAGCCCTCACTCTGCTAATACTGCAATGTCAAAGATATGAACCTCAGAGTTATGGACTGGCTGGTCAACCGAACTGACAATATCAAACCGGGACATGAATGAAATGGAAAAATGCGAACTTCTGTAAGCTACAGACAAACTAGTATTACTGCTCCTTCTGAATACATTGTTGAAATACATCGTTACTGCCTTTCTGAGACCTAGACGTACAGTACTGTCGCTCCAGATCCAAAACCGCCTTGGCTTTTCCAGGGCAGTGGTATTGGTGGTGTTTCTTCAGTGTGTTGTGTTACTGTGTGGAGGGATGTGAGTTTACGTAGTTTTCTTTATTTTCCATCCTTACTTTAACACCCACAGAACAGAAGCCTTTTCTTCTCCTAAACCAAAGGAGTGATGTCATCTCAATCGGCTTGTTATTTCTCTAATGTTCCACATGGATGATTTGATATGATGGGTGGTGTGTGTGTGTGTGTGCGTACACTGTATGAGATATTCCAGCTCTCGCTCTCGCTCTCTCTTTCTCTCTCTCACACTCACTCTATCCCTCTCTTGCTCTACTCTCAATTCAGTTTAAGGGCTTTATTGGCATGGAAAACACATGTTAAGCAAAATAGATAAGATACAAAACAAAACAATTCACAGTAAACATTACACTCACAAAAGTTCCAAAAGAATAAAGACATTTTATATGTCATATAATGTGCAAATAGTTAAAGTACAAAACGGAAAATAAATAAGCATAAATATGGGTTGTATTTACAATGGTGTTTGTTCTTCACTGGTTGCCCTTTTCTTGTGGCAACAGGTCACAAATCTTGCTGCTGTGATGGCACGCTGTGGAATTTCACCCAGTGGATTTTATCAAAATTGGGGTTGTTTTTGAATTCTTTGTGGATCTGAGTAATCTGAGGGAAATATGTGTCTCCAATATGGTCATACATTTTGCAGAAGATTAGGAAGTGCAGCTCAGTTTCCACCTTATTTTGTGGGCAGTATGCACATAGCCTGTCTTCTCTTGAGAGCCATGTCTGCCTACGGCGGCCTTTCTCAATAGCAAGGCTATGCTCACTGAGTCTGTACATAGTCAAAGCTTTCCTTAAGTTTGGGTCAGTCACGGTGGTCAGTTATTCTGCCACTGTGTACTCTCTGTTTAGGGCCAGATAGCATTCTAGTTTGCTCTGTTTTTTTTGTTAATTCTTTCCAAAGTGTCAAGTAATTATCTTTTTCTTTTCTCATGATTTGTTTGGGTCTAATTGTGTTGCTGTCCTGGGGCTCTCTGTGTTTGTAAAAAGAGCCCCAGTACCAGCTTGCTTAGGGGGCTCTCTCTCAATCTCTCGCTCTCTCATGCTCTCTTTCGCGCTGTCTCTCTCACTCGCTCTCTCCTGCTCTCTATATATACACACACCATTATTGCCCACCCCCTCGCTGTTTAACTACTTAACTTCCTTGTATGACTGGGGAAAGAGACTACAGATTCTAACCGCAGTAGTTTCACTTGATAATTGACCTCTTTAACTATGAGTGAGTTCCCACAGCGTGCAGATAGAGACCACCTTGTTGCCCTAGACTGTGTAAAGGGTACTGTCTGAGCCCCCTGCCGGGTGCTGACACAGAGCCTGCTCTCCCTCTGGAGAGGGAAATGGAAAAACTCATCCAGTCTAAAACCTTTAGAATAGCAGGGCCTTGGCCTTGCGTGTGTGTGTGTGTGTGTGTGTGTGTGTGTGTGTGTGTGTGTGTGTGTGTGTGTGTGTGTGTGTGTGTGTGTGTGTGTGTGTGTGTGTGTGTGTGTGTGTGTGTGTGTGTGTGTGTGTGTGTGTGTGTGTGTGTCAGTCATGTCTATGAGTCAGCTCATAAAGTCCAACAAGGATCATTTAAAGTGGCAATCAGCAGTTACATACATTTTTGGACTTATAAATTAATTATACTGCATGTACCCATTGATTCTTCATTCGCTTGACAAGTGCGTGAATTGGACCATTTTCCTGTCCTGCTAAGCATTACTTTAGGAGTACTTTTAGGTGTCAGGGAAAATGTATGGAGTAAAAGTACTGCATTTTCTTTAGGAATGTAGTGAAGTAAAAGTAAAAGTTGTCAAAAATGAAAATAGTAAAGTACAGTTACCCAAAAAAAAGTGAAGTAGTACTTGAAAGTATTTTTACTGAAGTAGTACTTGAAAGTATTTTTACTTAAGTAGTACTTGAAAGTATTTTTACTTAAGTACTTTACACTACTGCTCAATTGAGATAATTTCCACACTGCCACATAGGACTGCACGATATGGGCAAATAATCTAGGACTTATTTTTAACCAAATGTTGCAATTGGGATTTGACTTGCGAATTAGAGCAAAATTGAAAACATGGAAATAGAATGACTATTCTAATTCTATAGTTAGAATATAATAGTGGGCACTTTGAATAAAGTGTTGTTTGAGATGACAACGAATTAAAATGCTAGGGAGGAGTTATTGTGACAGGGTACGAACTAAAGTGTTGATAGGTGTTTCCTAGGGGACCCTATAAACTTTGGCCAGGTTGCATGTTTTCTCTTAGCTACTTCATGTAGCTAACATAGTCTTGCTTTACATATTCCTCTTTGATTTAGAAGACACTGTTGCACAAACAACATGCTGATTTACGTAGGTCTACACCATCACTGGTATTATCAGGCTATATTAGCTAGCTATGTTTGCTCTTACTCAGTACATTTATTAGCTAGCTATTGGCATTAGCGGCTAACAATTAGCATCTCACAAGATTTAGTGTAACTTGCTAACAAAAGACAAACTAGCTGTTTGCTGATGTAAGAAACACAAACTAATAGTGTTCTTATAGAATGCTAGTGGATTTATATTAAGAAGCAAAGTGAAAACAGCATTGTTGTCATCAACATTGTTGCATGTGCTGCATTGTCCATGAAGACTGAACACAAGCGTCATCAAATGCGCTCCTTGAGTGACAGGGGGCGTGGCTAGGTCTGTGTGGAAAGTGGCACAGAGAGAAAGAGCTGAGAGAGATGACTCAAGTAGCGAAGTAAACTATAGAAATTGAGATTACACATTGCGTATCACATTTAACAAAACAAACATTCCAGTATAGAAGGTCAAGTAAAAACCCAAACCGGTCCTGCACCAATACTGGTATTTCATAAAATACGGTATACCGCCCAGCCCTACTAAAATGTATCTGTGTCCAGTATAAAGGAAGTTAGAGGTATGTTCGCGAGTCAATGCTAACTAGCATTGGTGCAATGACTGAAAGTCTAGGGGTATCTGTTACCCATAGACTTACTAACTCTAGTTAGCAATTGCATTAGCGCTAGTTAGCAACTTCCTTCAAACTACACGCAGAGACATAGAAATGGTATCCACATGTTAATCTGACTCTGGACGATAATGGGCCTCTTTGCCAAAATCCCAAAGTTTCCATTTAATACTTCACACATACTGTATGCATCAATTTGACTTGCCTAGTTAAATAAAGCTTTAATAAAATAAAAAAATCTCACTTTTTACTTTGATTCCTTTGACATTTAAAAGGATAATTTCCAACCATTTTAATGTATGGTTTTGATTTTTTCCCCAGCCAATGAGGCAAGCCAGGGCTCTGAAGTTTAGACTCAGAGTAGAGCTTGGAGGAGGATGCAGCTAACAAGCGTTACATCAACTCATGCAGATATAGAGAAAAGAGGCTGCCAGAGAGAGATGAGAAAATGAGAAGAGGGTAAACTTGCAACTGTAAAATGTATAATGCTCAATAAATAACAGGACCGATTAATTCCATTCCATTCGTGTCAGTTAGCTGGACAGTAAATCAGACAGACTTCATGGACCCATATGTGTCAGATCAGTTGTTCTGCTACAAAGGTGTTGAGAAAAAGACCAGATTATTCAAAACTTTTACATGAGCCAATATGGTTCAATGGTTGTTTTAATAGCCATATTTTATTGTTAATTCAATTAAGGTGGAGCTGGTATACAGAAGGTCAGTGTTGGGTAGCAGTCAGGGTGAAAAATGGTCATATCTAGATATCTATGTCCTTCCACTCTCCATGTTCTCATGTGACTGACTGGGTTTGAACTCGGGTCATCTACACACCAGAAGACAGTGTTAGCCCGCTTTCCAATGTAAAAATCTACATACATTCATAGAATGTGAATATGGAGATGTCGGGGAGGGGGGTTCAACTGTTACAAACTGATGCGGAGTGGAGTGTTGGGGTGATGGGGGGGTCATTGGTTTTGATAGGGCCCCATAACAATTAGGAGCGTCTAACTGCCTTGCTGCATCCAAGCCTTAATTAATTCCTTATAATGTAAAGTTTCCCCACCAAGCAGTTCCCCCACCTGGCAGTGAATGAAACAGCCTCTCCGCCTCCTCATGCTGCTTGGCATGTCTGTTTTTTATTACAGGTTGAACTCGTTTAGCTATGTTTTGTTTTTTCAACTTTCATTACACAAACCTTTATTTTTTGGAAATACGTTATTTGTGATAAATGACTGTTGGAAGCACACACTGTATTTCACCACTGGGGGAGGGGTGGGGGGAGGGGGCGACCGACAAGGACATTAAATCATTTTCTACACAGCTACACACACACACACACACACACACACACACACACACACACACACACACACACACACACACACACACACACTAGCAGACCCACACCAGTAGACCATTACAGTAGACCAGTACAGTAGACCCACCCCAAGGATGAATCAGCCTTACAAACAACTAGGTGAGGATGACTGCATGGCTGCTGCCTGTGGTCCTGTGTCAGGATGGTAGCTATGCCACCAGCAGAAAAAACACCCACCCGCCGTGGCTGGAGCAGCTCCAAACTCCATGTTTTAACTACCCCCGTCTGAAGGTCGGCTGATGAGGTGCTAAGTGTCTAATAAAGGCAGATCAACACTCCTTAAATCAGGACATTTCTCCTTTAATACCTCACCAAATTCACCTCCAACTGATGTGAAACGGATCAGGCTTTCTATAACATCATCTAAAGAGTGGATAAAAGACACTTTTTCAAAGCACCCTGAACATGTTTTAACAAGCTCTGTTTTCTCTTTCCTTCCATGCTTCCAAATGAGAAATTCTTGAATAAATATTAGTGTTTCAGATTTGTTTTCCAGAGATCGTTCATCTACCCCTTGTAGTTTATGGCCTTGATACTCATTATGCCTACAATATTGCTACTGCACATGAGATCAGTTGAATATGGGCACTATCATAACAACTGAGCAGCAGCAGTAGAGGTATCCCAACCCTACCAACACTATAAATCTATAGCTATGCTTTTCTGAACCAAGCCACCAAGGTTTCAGACAAGGAGGTCTGGGTATGACAATGTGAATCTATCATGTATACTTTTCCTTATCTCTACTAAACTGTATCCCTATCTGATCTGATCCTGGATAACCTTTGTCTCTCTTGGTTTCCCACTGAGTTCCTGGCACTGGTTCTATAGCTCTGGCTCAGGCCTGTGATCCATGACAAATCATGCGATGTGTGGAGAGCATGGAGCCGCAGGGAAGCACTTCACACAGCAGAGCTGTAAACACCAGACTGTATGGGGAGCGAGAGAGAGATAAACACACTTGTAGGTTTAGGAAGCCTGGGTGGATAAATATGCTAGGCCTTGGGACTATAAAGTTTTATCTGACATTTAGGTAAAAAATGATATATTCACTAAGGCCTCAATTCTGACCCGAGTTAAGCGTGCGTAAATGGAACGTAATTAAGTTTTTATGCATTTTTCCTTGACCTTAAGCATGATAATATTGTGCTATTCACCTGCTGTTTGTTTTGAGTGGAGCTCGAATAAATTAAGGTGTGGCATATTATGATTTTGACTTAATTCCCTAATAATTCCACCTACTTTATGCGCGAGGAAACCTAGAATAACGTCTAGCGAACCTACAGGTTCCAAGTGGAAAAACATCTAGGCCTACTTTCTTTTTTCTGATAGAAATAACACCATTCTCCATGCACTGTAATTTACAAATAGACAAGCACTATCGATAAGAGCTAGATAAATGTGTAATCTGTTTGGATAAGGGAATTGTAGCCTAAATATAAATTCTACTTGTTTTAGATCTATTTTACCTTATAATCGCTGGAGACAAATGTGAAACCAGTCACTTTTTTCCACAGTAAAGTTTATGAAATGCTGTGCATTTATGCAGAATTTAAATTGTACGGCCTTTTAACTTGCAGGGATGCGCACTCTCGAAAGTCTTAATTACAGGCTACCCCGACTTTCTCTGTCTCCTATTTCTATCATGTTAAATATTAGCCACTATCAGTATCAACCTTCAGCAGGCCTAATAACCACACATATTCAGCTGCCAATTTACTGTTAGTTCCCTTCAGTTGGTATAGCCTATATTATCATTCTATTTAATTACATTGTTTTGTTTACCTTCATTTGCTTCCTCTGTAAACACCATCACGGCCATGTGGTTGTTGCTGAGGATCATTAGTAACAGTTGATCATATTTAAAAAGACATGCAGGCTAATTACATTGTTATGGAGTGGAGCACAGACCAAGTCTAAGAGTTTGAACCCGATGCATGGTGCAATCCTTGACTGTGTCATCACACAGTTCCAAGGTTAGTGCAGGCAATAGACTGTAACAATATGCGCTGAGAGTCAGGAAGCAAGTTCAGGGAGTGAGTGTTTTAATAAATAAATGCAACATAAACCAAGAACCACAAACATCATACAGACTAAACACTGGAACAGAAACAATAACACCTGGGGAAGGAACCAAAGGGATTGACATATATAGGGAAGGCAATCAGGTAGGTGATGGAGTCCAGGTGAGTCTGATGACGCACAGGTGCGCGTAACGATGGTGACAGGTGTGCGTCATAACGAGCAGCCTGGTGACCTAGAGGCCAGAGAGGGAGCACACGTGACATAGACAAGAGTATAGCCTACTATTATACATATTATAATTATATGTACACTAGCCTGCCAACATTATCATGGGTTGAAGAACTGAATATCGCAATTTTCAGAATAAATCAAACCAGTTTTCTTTGTTTTGTGCGTAAAGGCTCTCCAAACCTGTTCTTTTAGGATTCATAAATACTTTTCTTACCCTAAATAATCAAAAAATTGTATCTACCAATTGGTGCTGAAAGAGATGAATATGCATATATTTAGATGGCTTTCTTTCATTGATCCCTAATATTCTGAACCTGTTCCCTCCATATATTCTAGTGAGTCTGTCGACAAAATTATAACTTAAAGGTACACCGTATTTAAAGGGATGGCTTAAGATAAATGTACTCAAAACTCTATTGAATGAAAACTCCACAAGAAAATCTGTTGGCCAGCAAGAGGAAAGGTTTTCAGCGGTTGAATTACATTTATGCAGCGAACGCAAGGGAACCATGCCTGCAAAGCCTGTTAAGTCTGAAAACCAACTACTGAGAAGTGCGTAGGAAATGTGTGTAAGAAAGATGTAACTTCCTAATTCGGAACGGGCCAATAGAGTTACTCTTTAGTTGGTCCTTTACATGTGAGATATTTCAGAACGATGAAAAACATGAAACATCTATCTGCACAACACCTTTGAACTTGGTGCTATAAGATTCTATCTGCAATCCAATCACACAATGCTGGGATGTCAATCACAAATAATTGTATGTAAGGTGATATACTTAGAGTCATGAAAGAGGAAGACATCACAAAGCAGTTCTGAGATCTGGGACTTGAAACATCCTCATTATCTCAAAACTATACATTTTGCAGTTAGAACTTTATAGTCCCAAGTCCATGATTATTCATATCATAGGTTCCTGTCCTCTTTTTCAATTCATTACATTTTTTTCACCACTTTTTCAGAAGAATGGCCATAACGTAAGCTCTTTATGGTAAAAACAAATAAATACAGGTTCCTTAGAGCATGTTTTAGTCCCTTAGGAGAGGCATTGCTGTTTTTTGTATTGTTCTATATCAATACGGAAACCTACATGGAAGGGGGTATTTCAAACATTACAAACTTACCACATTCTATTGATTAATAGCAAGTATTTTACTGACTTTGGGTGTCAGAGACCAGAAAAAGATATCAGTTTACTTATCCAGAGCGAAGCTCTAGCAAAGATGCTAGTTATCCATAGGATTTGAGGTGCATTCAGAAAGTATTTAGACCCCTTGACTTTTTCCACATTTTGTAACATTACAGCCTTATTCTCTATTGGATGAAAAATAGTTTTTTGTCCTCATCAATCTACACACAATATCCCATCATGTAAAAAAACAAAAACAGGTGGATTCATTTTTTTGCACTTTTTACTCAGTACTTTGTCGCAGCACCTTTGGCATCGATTACAGCCTCGAGTCTTCTTGGGTATGACGCTACAAGCTTGGTACACCTGTATTTGGGGAGTTTCTCCCATTCTTCTCTTCAGGTTCTCTCAAGCTCTGTCAGGTTGAATGGAGAGCTACGCTGCACAGCTATTTTCAGGTCTCTCCAAAGATGTTAGATCGGGTTCAAGACCGGGATCTGGCTGGGCCATTTAAGGACATTCAGAGACTTGTCCCGAAGCCACTCCTGTGTTGTCTTGGCTGCGTGCTTAGGGTCGTTGTCCTGTTGGAAGGTAAACCTTCGCCCTAGTATGAGGTCCTTAGCGCTCTGGAGCAGTTTTTCATCAAGGATCTCTCTGTACTTTGCTCTGCTCATCTTACCCTCTATCCTGACTAGTTTCCCAGTCCCTGCTGCTGAAAAACATCCCCACAGCATGATTCTACCACTACCATGCTTCCGGGTAGGGATGGTGCCATGTTTCCTCCAGACGTGACGTTTGGCATTCAGGCCAAATAGGTGTGTGCCTTTCCAAATCATGTCTAATCAATTTAATTTACCACAGGTGGACTCCAATCAAGTTGTAGAAACATCTCAAGGATAATCAATGGACAGGATGCACCTGAGTACTATTTAGAGTCTCATAGCAAAGGGTCTGAATACTTATATAAATAAGGTATTTCTGTTTTTAATTTTTAATACATTTGAAAACCTTTCTAAAAATCTGTTTTTGCTTAGAGTAGATTGATGAGGATTATATATTTTTTTTATCCATTTTAGAATAAGGCTGTAAAGTAACAAAATGTGGAAAAATTCCAGGTCTGAATACTTTCCGAATGCACTGAAGTGTATTTGTCATTTTAGGGAACTACCACTTTAACAAATGTACGATGAACATGAATTAATATATCTGATGATGTGATTAGAAAGAAGGGTATTCTTTTTATTTCATTATTGAATGTCTGTACTTTACTATTTAAATTACTTTAACATTCTGTGCCATATGGCTGAACCCAGATTGACATTTCTATCTGCGATTGCACTCCCCCCCAAAAAAATTGTTGCAAAAGTCTTAGGATTTTGATACTCACTTTAGGTACCTTTAAGCTCCAAGAAGGCGTAGCAGTCGGACGTGTGTTTGTCTTGTCTTGTCCCGTCTTGTCCCGCGTAAATAGTCCTCGTATTTTTTGTATGCATTTCGTATATATTTTAATTTCACTTTCCATCTTGGAACTGAATATACATTCCCGCAACCCGCCTCACCCAATGTGGTACGGATCTGCTATTTTTTATACTTTAGAACCGTAACCCCAATCCGAAGCTAGCCAGATAACTAGCTACTAGCTAGTAGTCAGTTAGCCACTGCTGCGGTCTTCGCCCTTAACTCGGACACCAGCCAGCTTCAGCTCGGGCAAATACCTGCCAGTCTGCAGGCGCGATATCAACCCAGAGAATATAGGACTGCTTTTTCTCTACCACATCACCGGATTCCTGACGCAAGCTCTGGACAATTACACCGGATCATCGTCGCTAGCTAGCTGCAACCAGGTGGCTACTACTGGCTAATACCTCTGTCCCGAAACAAGCACCAGTTAGCCTTGAGCTAGCCTCGAGCTAGGCCCATCTGCCGGCTAGCCGAAGAGGCCTACCAGCGAATTATTGGGCTACAATACCTCTTTTGCCAATTGGACTGGACCCTTTATTGCCGACACGGAGCCCCGCCGATCCATCACGACTGGTCTGCCGACGTAATTGTCCGAGGTGGTTTCAACAGGCTTTTCCATTGCGACGTTTCTGAATACCCATCTGCTAATTATTAGCTGTCTTATCGGCTGGTATCTAAATAAATATACCGGACAATTTTTTTTTTCTTTTTCCTGGGTCACTATATCTATTTTGCCAATTGGATCGATCCCCTCTACCACACGGAACCCCACTAATCTACCGACGGAAACGAACGAGGTGACAAAAAAAAAATATATATAATAATAATAAAAACAGACCTCCATCCTATGTTATCTTGCTACCGATAGCCAGCTACCCGGCCAGCTGTCTGGATCGCCGTGCCCCCAACCAACCTCTACTCACTGGACCCTTATGATCACTCGATTAAGCATGCCTCTCCTTAATGTAAATATGCCTTGTCCATTGCTGTTCTGGTTAGTGTTTATTGGCTTATTTCACTGTAGAGCCTCTAGCCCTGCTCACTATATATCCAACCTCTCAGCTCCACCACCCACATATGCGATGACATCACCTGGTTTCAATGATGTTTCTAGAGACTATATCTCTCTCATCATCACCCATTACCTAGGTTTACCTCCACTGTATTCACATCCTACCATACGTTTGTCTGTACATTATTCCTTGAAGCTATTTTATCGCCCCCAGAAACTTCCTTTTACTCTCTGTTCTAGACGTTCCAAACGACCAATTCTCATAGCTTTTAGCCGTACCCTTATCCTACTCCTCCTCTGTTCCTCTGGTGATGTAGGGGTGAATCCAGGCCCTGCAGTACCTAGCTCCACTCCTATTCCCCAGGCGCTCTCTTTTGATGACTTCTGTAACCGTAATAGCCTTGGTTTCATGCATGTTAACATTAGAAGCCTCCTCCCTAAGTTTGTTTTGTTCACTGCTTTAGCACACTCTGCCAACCCAGATGTTTTAGCCGTGTCTGAATCCTGGCTTAGGAAGACC
The DNA here is from genome assembly GCF_029448725.1 of Salvelinus fontinalis. Classification (NCBI taxonomy): domain Eukaryota; kingdom Metazoa; phylum Chordata; class Actinopteri; order Salmoniformes; family Salmonidae; genus Salvelinus; species Salvelinus fontinalis. The sequence goes on along the minus strand of NC_074670.1, from coordinate 23,000,520 downwards.
ACCAAAAATTCTGACATTTTCATCCCTAACTACAAGATTTTCAGACAAGATAGAACGGCCAAAGGGGGCGGTGTTGCAATCTACTGCAAGGATTGCCTGCAGAGTTCTGTTTTACTATCCAGGTCTGTTCCGAAACAATTTGAACTCCTACTTTTAAAAATCCACCTCTCTAAAAACAAGTCTCTCACTGTTGCCGCCTGCTATAGACCACCCTCTGCCCCCAGCTGTGCTCTGGACACCATATGTGAACTGATTGCCCCCCATCTATCTTCAGAGCTTGTGCTGCTAGGCGACCTAAATTGGAACATGCTTAACACCCCAGCCATCCTACAATCTAAGCTTGATGCCCTCAATCTCACACAAATGATCAATGAACCTACCAGGTATCACCCCAATTCCGTAAACACGGGTACCCTCATAGACATCATCCTAACCAACTTGCCCTCCAAATACACCTCTGCTGTTTTCAACCAAGATCTCAGCGATCACTGCCTCATTGCCTGTATCCGTAATGGGTCAGCGATCAAACGACCTCCACTCATCACTGTCAAACGCTCCCTGAAACACTTCAGCGAGCAGGCCTTTCTAATCGACCTGGCCGAGGTATCCTGGAAGGATATTGATCTCATCCCGTCAGTAGAGGATGCCTGGATATTTTTTTTAAATGCCTTCCTCACCATCTTGAATAAGCATGCCCCATTCAAGAAATTTAGAACCAGGAACAGATATAGCCCTTGGTTCTCTCCTGACCTGACTGCCCTTAACCAACAGAAAAACATCCTATGGCGTTCTGCATTAGCATCGAACAGCCCCCGTGATATGCAACTTTTCAGGGAAGCTAGAAACCAGTATACACAGGCAGTTAGAAAAGCCAAGGCTAGCTTTTTCAAGCAGAAATTTGCTTCCTGCAACACAAACTCAAAAAAGTTCTGGGACACTGTAAAGTCCATGGAGAATAAGAACACCTCCTCCCAGCTTCCAACTGCACTGAAGATAGGAAATACTGTCACCACCGACAAATCCATTATAATTGAGAATTTCAATAAGCATTTTTCTACGGCTGGCCATGCTTTCCACCTGGCTACCCCTACCCCGGTCAACAGCACTGCCCTCCCCTCTGCTACTCGCCCAAGCCTTCCCCATTTCTCTTTCTCCCAAATACAGTCAGCTGATGTTCTGAAAGAGCTGCAAAATCTGGACCCTTACAAATCAGCCGGGCTAGATAATCTGGACCATTTCTTTCTAAAACTATCTGCTGAAATTGTTGCCACCCCTATTACCAGCCTTTTCAACCTCTCTTTCGTGTCGTCTGAGATTCCCAAAGATTGAAAAGCAGCTGCGGTTATCCCCCTCTTCAAAGGGGGAGACACTCTAGACCCAAACTGCTACAGACCTATATCTATCCTACCCTGCCTTTCTAAGGTCTTCGAAAGCCAAGTCAACAAACAGATTACCGACCATCTCGAATCCCACCATACCTTCTCCGCTATGCAATCTGGTTTCAGAGCTGGTCATGGGTGCACCTCAGCCACGCTCAAGGTCATAAACGATATCTTAACCGCTATCGATAGGAAACAGTACTGTGCAGCCATATTCATTGACCTGGCCAAGGCTTTTGACTCTGTCAATCACCACATCCTCATCGGCAGACTCGACAGCCTTGGTTTCTCTAATGATTGCCTCGCCTGGTTCACCAACTACTTCTCTGATCGAGTTCAGTGTGTCAAATCGGAGGGTCTGTTGTCCGGACCTCTGGCAGTCTCTATGGGGGTGCCACAGGGTTCAATTCTTGGACCGACTCTCTTCTCTGTATACATCAATGATGTCGCTCTTGCTGCTGGTGAGTCTCTGATCCACCTCTACGCAGACGACACTATTCTGTATACTTCTGGCCCTTCTCTTGACACTGTGTTAACAACCCTCCAGGCGAGCTTCAATGCCATACAACTCTCCTTCCGTGGCCTCCAATTGCTCTTAAATACAAGTAAAACTAAATGCATGCTCTTCAACCGATCGCTGCCTGCACCTGCCCGCCTGTCCAGCATCACTACTCTGGACGGCTCTGACTTAGAATATGTGGACAACTACAAATACCTAGGTGTCTGGTTAGACTGTAAACTCTCCTTCCAGACTCACATCAAGCATCTCCAATCCAAAGTTAAATCTAGAATCGGCTTCCTATTCCGCAACAAAGCATCCTTCACTCATGCTGCCAAACATACCCTTGTAAAACTGACCATCCTACCAATCCTCGACTTCGGTGATGCCATTTACAAAATAGCCTCCAAAACCCTACTCAATAAATTGGATGCAGTCTATCACAGTGCCATCCGTTTTGTCACCAAAGCCCCATATACTACCCACCACTGCGACCTGTACGCTCTCGTTGGCTGGCCCTCGCTTCACACTCGTCGCCAAACCCACTGGCTCCAGGTCATCTACAAGACCCTGCTAGGTAAAGTCCCCCCTTATCTCAGCTCGCTGGTCACCATAGCAACGCCCACCCGTAGCTCGCGCTCCAGCAGGTATATCTCTCTGGTCACCCCCAAAACCAATTCTTCCTTTGGCCGCCTCTCCTTCCAGTTCTCTGCTGCCAATGACTGGAACGAACTACAAAAATCTCTGAAACTGGAAACACTTATCTCCCTCACTAGCTTTAAGCACCAGCTGTCAGAGCAGCTCATAGATTACTGCACCTGTACATAGCCCATCTATAATTTAGCCCAAACAACTACCTCTTTACCTACTGTATTTATTTATTTTTTTCCTTTGCACCCCATTATTTCTATCTCTACTTTGCACCTTCTTTCACTGCAAACCAACCATTCCAGTGTTATTTTTTTTACTTGCTATATTGTATTTACTTCGCCACCATGGCCTTTTTATATTTTTATTTATTTATTTATATATATATTTTGTTTGCCTTCACCTCCCTTATCTCACCTCACTTGCTCATATTGTATATAGACTTATTTTCACTGTATTATTGACTGTATGTTTGTTTTACTCCATGTGTAACTATGTGTTGTTGTATGTGTCGAACTGCTTTGCTTTATCTTGGCCAGGTCGCAATTGTAAATGAGAACGTGTTCTCAATTTGCCTACCTGGTTAAATAAAGGTGAAATAAATAAAATAAAAAAATAAGGTGAGGACCCTGGGTTATGAAAGAAGAATTCACTACAAAACAGTTATGCGATCACAACCTGGGATGTGAAAACTTTGATGCTCAATATCTCAGAACTATGCTTTGTGCAGATAGAACTGTATAGTCCCAAGGTCTCGTATTGTAACTTGGGAGAGTCGGCCATGTGTCTAAGGGACACGTTTGGGGTTCTAAGTCTCAGACAGGGCTACGTCTTCATGAGAGCGTGTTTCCAAATCACCTCCACTACACAATGTACTCTATTGTAGGTTTGGTTTTTTGAAGCTTGGGTTCACATGGTCTCAGGTTTGAATGAAATACCTAATTCAAGGTAGGCCAGTATTACTGAAGTCTGCAGAGTAATTACGGTGTAGTTACTGTAAATGTTTATTCTGATCAAACACCTTTCTATAGGATTTCTCCTGAATGGACGATCCAACCAACAGAAAATCCCAGCGGAACAAAGGTACCACCTGAACTACAATGGTTTTGATGTATCACTGTCTGTGCTGATTCACTATATTACCTTCAGAGGTGAAACTAGATAGTCATCAAGAGAGAAAAGAGAAGCACATTTCAGTGTGCGCAAGAAAAAAGTATCAAGCACAGGTTTTGGAAAACCCCACCTTGACACATAACCGCAAAGATATGTTAATCTCTCTCAATCTCATAAAACACAAACGCACGCACACACACACACATACACATGCACGCAAGCACAAACACACATGCCAACAAACAATTTGCCTAAAACAACCCACACACATTCACAAATTTAACCCAATCAACTCCCATACACATAACCAATATTCACACACAGCCCAGATGAAAGCTGTCTTTAAGCACGGTGAGTTTGTACCATGAGGGTAGCTACTGTTCACATCCTGTATACAACCCATTCCCAATCACCCAGACCCAGACCTGACAACCTCCAGCATCACTGCAGGCTAGGCCTCGCTGCTTCTTTGTGGTTTATCCTTTTATAACAAAAAGGGGTACTATGGTAACATTGTTTAATAACAGTAAAACTGAAAAGAGCAAAAATAAACAATTTCTGGCAGTAGCTTGAAATCAGTTGTAAAAGTAAACTTGTTAACCTGCCCATTACACTTGATTTTACACAAGCCATTTACAGTGTCTGAAGTAGCTACTTTTCCTTCTGTCTCTAGAGGAAAATACAGCGCTGTGGTTTTCCTTATCAGCCCCATCCAAATATGTTTATTAGAGAGAAAGAGACAGATCGAATTGCAGATAAAGTAAATTAATGGATGGAGAGGGGCTGGAAGAGAAAAAGATTCCCTCCTTTTCCAAAGGCTGTCTGATAAACTTGCTACATTGCCACATTGCACCTTTTCTCCACAGAGAAGCTGCACTGAAGGCCTGTGGTTCAGAACCACTCATATTCCACAGATTCAGCAACCTAAAGTAAACCTCAGAGCACATAGCAGTAACTTTGTTTTATTTTCTGGCTCATACAGCTACATGATGTTTGATACTGGAAGCCCATGGTACTTTATCATCATATTCACAATCACCATCATGTCCAGGCAATGTGCATTTATACAGTACAGTACATAGCCCCTCACCAGTTCAATGGAGGTTTGATCTAACATACACCATGGATTACAACAGTAAATGACACAACTGTCTTTGCTGGGTTCATTGGGTATGAGCTGAGCTCCATCCAGTCATTGGCAGCCAGTGTTACAGTTGGATCAGCCTGGTCTAAGGCTGTACCTGAGTTGAGGAGCAGGCATAGCATGCAGGTGAGCGGGCTGAGGGAGGGAGGGATCCAGCAGGCTCACCTGTACACCAGCAGACAGGTGTGCCTGCAGCCAGGGCCTAACTCTACCTGTACCTATAGCTCCTTAACACCCAACACCAATCAGCTGGCACAGATTCCCAATAGGGGTGACTGTCTCCAAGGTCCCAGGCAGGCAGAGAAAACAACATTTCAGCACCATGCGTATTTCCTGGCCCCTGCTAACGTAGACCCCCATGGATAACACATTCCAGTGATCAAGGCAGCTGTGAGATCCACCCCCCCCCCCCAACTCCCCTCCACACACACACACCCCCACACCCCAATCACACCCTCCCCACGAGCACTCAGGCGCATCGCCGAAATTCAAACCCAACGACCCTCGCAGACAACACTCCAGTTCCTGGAGAGACAAGAGGCAGAACATCTCATCCTGAAAGATGTAATATGTCCTCAGAGTGAGATGAGTGTGAGGGCTGCAAACACCGTGTAGGCAGGGATGGAGGTACATATGGTTCAGACAGGAGTTGAAGTTAGGAGCAATTTAAGTACCGTTACCTGAACTCTAATAGATTCATTTGATTCTTTCAAATTAATTGATTCCACTTTATTCCAGTAGATTATATTCTAAGAGATTCTATTGATTCTATTGTTTCAGAGAGGATCCTTCCACTGTAGGCCCTATTTTCACAAAACAAAGAGAAGGTTGAAGACTATAATACTCACAATATCTGTTATGAAATCTATTTCGAAACCATTTAACCGAGTCAGTCTTGCAACTGTTGCATACCAAACTCACACGCCAACTATTTGAATAAACACAGTGCATTGCCATCTTGATATAAAGTATAAGGACTGAAGAGGCTTTCTGATTTGAATAAAACATCTATTTATTCCACACACAAGAAACCCTGACTGAAATACGACTCTGCCTATAGTATACATTCCAATTTGCTTCGTTAAAAAGCATTAGCACTTCTCGTCTTGAGTCCCCTGACGGACTGGAAAAGGAAATGTGTTGTGGATGGTGTCACTGCCGCCCTGGTCGCCCACTTGGCACCTCAGAGTCATTATACAAGGGCTGGGTCATTGTGAACCCGGCGGAGGTATGCCTTGTTAACGAACCAGGAACTGAGAAGCATGGACCAAACTGAACGTTTACCCACTTTTTCCTCTCTTCATTGCGCTCTCTCCCATCTCTTTCTCTCTCAATATCTCTCACCTTCTCTCCTAATCTCTGTCTTTCTACATCACTCTCTCCCTTCTCTCCCCTCTATCATCATCTCTCTCCAACCCCCTCCCTAGCTGAGCTCACCCTCCACTTCACTCTGGTTCTTCTCCCAGTTGCTCTGTATATTACACTTTCTCTGTAGAAACCTGTCAAATAAAGTGATGACCCTATTAACACACTGCATGCAAATGACCAAACAGTCAAGAATGCAGTCTTTACTAGGGTGAGCAGAGGCCATTGAAGGCTCTTTCCACAGTCTCATTTTCCATATACAGGGGCCACAGTTGTATAATGGCAGTGATTCGCTTTTTAATAGTTGTGTATTTATATATTATTCATGTTGAACCAGGTTAACAAACTGATTATTTAGTACACTATAAAGGAAATAGGGTGCCATTTGGGATGCACAGTAGGCCTTAATAAGAATAAAAGCAACTGAGGGAAGAGGGGTGTGCGGCAGAGTGGGGTGTGAGTTTGGTGACAGAGCGGTCAGTGCCCTCTTGTACTTCCAGGTCACTGACCTGCTCCACGTCCAGGCGTGTATCTTTAACAGCATGGCGTGTGTTCAATGGTCATCTGCCTTTTTTCAAAAGCAACTCATCTAGACTATCCACCATCCAGGGCGAGGCACGATACAGCAGGACATGTTGGTTGGTGTATCCTTTACTCAAGGCTGTCACCTAGTGGTTTATTTTTAAAAGAATAGACACTCTTTTACTTGTTGACCTTTTTAAAGGTTAGACAGAGAGTTTGAGAGCTGTAGCCTGTCCTTGATGTTGAGGCAGTAGCCTACAGTGGTTTTAGTTTCACACAGCTGTATAGAAACAAGCCACGGTCTCCTGCAGTGATTTGTGGCTCCACAGCTGACTGCCAGAGGAGTGGAGGGTAGAGGAGGGGAGGCCAGGTCGAGGTGGCATGGAGCGGGCATTGGGGTGACCTGGGGGCAGAAGGTAGAAGTGGGTGGGTGGGGAACCTGCAGGTGTGTGTGCGCTGCTAACTCCTCTGGCTAGGGACAAGTGCACTGCACCTGCACCACATATGATCAATCAAACCCACACTCATTCGCATTCCAACATCCGCAATGCAAATACATACACACGGACAACAATAGTGTTACTGTGTGTGTGTGTTTGTGAGTGCGTGATGCCTTGTGTTACAACATAAAACACCTCTCTCCCCCAAAACACGTCATCAGTCAACAACAAACAGATGTGGGACAGTCTATCTGACTTGGTAGGAGACATCACCATGATGAATGTCTTCTTCTCCCTAGACCTGGACTCCCGAAATCTCTGGGGAGGGGGAGGGGGGGGGGGGGGGGGCGGTGACACTCCTTATTTTCTACCTCCTGCTCCTCTTGCTTGCTGGCAAATGATGCTAATCGCGGTCTGACTCAGCAGTTTGGTGAGCACTTTCACACGCTGGGGAAAGTAATCAGGAGTAAGCAGTGTTCTGGAACAGCGGGCCTGGAGGGGCGGCTAGCTTCCAACCCCTCCCCCGGGCTAGCAGTCAGACCTCCAGGAGCTCGGGATGCAGAGGAGATGCCTTGACTGATATAATGGCATGGACATGGACTTTCTGGTCTCACAGGGTATGTGACTTGTAATGGTAGTACCTTTGACCTTTAAGTGTTTCCTGCCACTACAACAATATCTCCCTCAGGTTATATAGACAATCCCTCAGTATCCTGCAAATGATCACATTTTAGAGGACCTTTTAGAGTGGCAGACAGTAACGACAATGAATCACCACAACCAACACAATCATCTATTCCCAATAGACAATGTGCACAACAAAGATGACTGTATGCAAGAAGAGTGAAGACACTAAATTCCCTTCTGGTCTAAGAGAAAGGAAACAACTAAATCCACTGCAGGGTCATTCCATGTCATTTCCACAAGCCATGACACCCACAATCTCAGATTGTTCTGAAATATTTTCTGTTGTTAGAAACATAAGATAAGCATTCCAGAAACGTAATTTTGTTTAAATATAATTTGATCTCTGTGAATTTAAACTAATTGATTGCACCCAAATGGTCCATTTCAATTTATAGGATTAATTTAATATTAAATAATTACAAGTACTATGGAGCTGCAGCTCATAGTATTGTTCCCCCCCTATTTTTATATGGATAGTTCACCCTAATTAAAACATTGCATCAGATTTGGACCAAACTTTTTCCTAACAATGAGTAAGAATACAAAGAAGTGGTCAAAAACCCTCCATGGACCCCCCACGCCCCACGTCAATCCCACCCCAACAATAAGTATATAGCTTCAGCTCTCTGTTTGACAGGTAGGATGGAGCTGCGGCTCAGAGGACTGTTTCTTCATCCTATGTAATGTATTCTCAATGAATTTGGTGATGTTTTTTCCCTGTCATTGAAGTTGTTGGGTTTATTTTTAAAATGTAACCTCTATTTAACTAGGCAGGTCAGTTAAGAACAAATTCTTATTTACAATGATGGCCTACCCCGGCCAAACCCGGACGACGCTGGGCCAATTGTGCGCCACCCTATGGGACTCGCAATCACGGGCGGATGTGATGCAGCCTGGATTCGAACCAGGGACTGCAGTGACGCCTCTTGCACTGAGATGCAGTGCCTTAGACCGCTGTGCCTATTGAGAGCCGGGAGCCATCCTACGTCCTGATATTACCAGGTTCTGACTACTATATGGTGCTGTTCCTGCTATTAGGTGCTTATTTTTTAAAGAATTCCCCCACACACATGTTTAAAGGGATAGTTCACCCTAATTACAAAATTGCATTACCTGTTAGCAGTCTATGGATCATGTATGACAGCAACTTTTGTTTGTTTACCTGGCCACTGTTTCAAATGCAAACCTTTTATCATTTGTGGCACAAATCCAATACAAGTTAATAATACAAATATTAGCATTTTCGCACTCTTTAAAACAAAATCACCTAAGACCAGGAACAGCACCATCTAGTGGTCAAAACTTGGTAATATCAGGATGTAGAATGGGACATAAACTCAACAGCGTCAATTACTAATTTCTCTGAACAGAGAAACAAAACATAACCAAATTCACTGAAAATGGGGATCCTCAATAAATACAAATACAAAAATACATTACATAGGATAAAGAAACAATACTCCATGCCGCAGCACCATACTACTTGTCACTTAGAGAACTGACAGTAAACTCAATAAAAAAAGTTACGTCCACTCACTGTCAACTGTGTTAATTTTCAGCTAATCTTACATGTGTAAATATTTGTATGAACATAACAAGATTCAACAACTGAGACATCAACTGAACAAGTTCCACAGACATGTGACTAACATAAATTAAATAATGTGTCCCTGAACAAAGGGGGGGGTCAAAATCAAAAGTAACAGTCAGTCTCTGGTGTGGCCACCAACTGCATTAAGTACTGCAGTGCATCGCCTCCTCATGGACTGCACCAGATTTGCCAGTTCTTGCTGGCCCTCACCCTCCGATCCAACAGGTCCCAGACATGTTCAATGGGATTGAGATCCGGGCTCTTCGCTGGCCATGGCAGAACACTGACATTCCTATCTTGCAGGAAATCACGCACAGAACGAGCAGTATGGCTGGTGGCATTGTCATTCTGGAGAGTCATGTCAGGATGAGCCTGAAGGAGGGTACCACATGAGGGAAGAGGATGTCTTCCCTGTAACGCACAGCGTTGAGATTGCCTGCAATAACAACAAGCTCAGTCCGATGATGCTGTGACACACCGCCCCAGACCATGACAGACCCTCCACCTCCAAATCGATCCCGCTCCAGAGTACAGGCCTCTGTGTAATGCTCCTTCGACGAGAAACGCGAATCCGACCATCACCCCTGGTGAGACAAAACCGCGACTCGTCAGTGAAGAGCACTTTTTGCCAGTCCTGTCTGGTCCAGCGACGGTGGGTTTGTGCCCATAGGCGACGTTGTTGCCGGATGTCTGGTGAGGACTTGCCTTACAACAGGCCAACAAGCCCTCAGTCCAGCCTCTCTCAGCCTATTGCGGAGTCTGAGCACTGATGGAGAGATTGTGCATTCCTGATGTAACTCGGGCAGTTGTTGTTGCCATCCTGTACCTGTCCCGCAGGTGTAATGTTCGGATGTACCGATCCTGTGCACGTGTTGTTACATGTGGTCTGCCACTGCAAGGACAATCAGCTGTCTGCCCTGTCTCCCTGTAGCGCTGTCTTAGGCGTCTCACAGTATGGACATTGCAATTTTTTGCCATGGCCACATCTGCAGTCCTCATGCCTCCTTGCAGCATGCCTAAGGCATATTCACGCAGATGAGCAGGGACCATGGGCTTCTTTCTTTTGGTGATTTTCAGAGTCAGTAGAAAGGCCTCTTTAGTGTCTTAAGTTTTCATAGCTGTGACCTTAATTGCCTACCGTCTGTAAGCTGTTAGTGTCTTAACGACCGTTCCAGAGGTGCATGTTCATTCATTGTTTATGGTTCATTGAACAAGCATGGGAAACAGTGTTTAAACCCTTTACAATGAAGATCTGTGAAGTTATTTGTTTTTTTACGAATTAGCTTTGAAAGGCAGGGTGAAATCCCACCTCCGTTGTTGGGGTCAGATTGGTGTGGGTTCTGGGGGGTCCGTGGGTTCTGGGGGATCTGTGGGTTCTGGGAGGTCCATGGGGGGCTTTTGACCATTCCTTTGGATTCCTCATGTCTAACTCATTGTTAGAAAAATTGGATGGTCCAAATCGGATGTTAGGTACTATATTTATTGAATATTATATAAACCCTATAAATTAAAATGGCAAATTTGGGTGCAATCAATCAGCTTAATTAAAAATTATATTTCAACAAAATAATGTTTCAGGAATGCTAATCTTTCTAACAGAAACGATTTCAGAACAATCTGAGATGGTGGGTGTCAAAATCCTCTTTCTTTTGCTTTTTGAGGTGGAACAACCCTGTATCTACTTGTGTCTGGACAGCATTAGAGAGAGCGAGAGAGAGTGAGAGCGAGAGTGTGTGTGTACACCACATGTCCGAAGAAAGAAGGAACCCCCTCCTAATTATAGTCTCCAGCCACACACTGGAAGTTTCTGAGTAAACCTTTTCTCACTACGTGGTGGCAACACTCTATAGAAAGACCAGTAAAAATAACAAGCCTGAAAAGCTCTTCTGTTTCTTCATAGGAATTGTTTGTTTACACGCGATGAGGGGGTGAGGAGGAGTTTGGGGGGATAGAGGGAAGATGGGAGGTCTGTGTGTCGTGTGGTAGGGTAGAGTTTCCCCTGATGGGCCAAGGCATGTTGGGTAATCTAAACGATATGCACCACAAACGATGCAACTGGTGATCGTGTGATCATGTTTTTGCCCTTTTTCCTCTGGGGAAATTGGGGGGAATTATGGGCGCAGCTGAACCCCGTTGATAAACAGGCTGAGGAGTAAAGTATATAAATGGTCGCTACGCAGGCTTTGGAGATGAAAAATGACCCAGCCACATGTAAACTGTGGTCGGAAAACACAGAAAGCTGCTGACTAACTGCAGTGGGGTAAAAGGTGGGGGCGCCCTGTTATTTGGTCTGGGCCTGGGCTGCCTGAGAGTGCCTCACTCATCTAAACAAGTCCTCTTTAGTCTGGGTATACCAACCAACCAACCTACCAACCAGGGCTGTATTTTTTGCCACCATCTGTATCACATAAATAAGTGCTCATCACCTTCCTCCTTCCATCCAAAATAGCCCTGCTGTAAAATAGAGACCTGTTGCTGTTATTGTTTTTGCTCTTTATCAGTTTAAAGGCCTGTTCGTGGGCAACCTATTTAAACAACACAACTCATTTTAAAACACAGTTCACTGACTGCAGTTTATTATCACTTACCTTCCTTACAGAGGATAAAGAAACACTTCAATCTGAGGAGTTTTCCTAAGTCTTCAAGTGTCTCATTAAAACTTCAAGTGACTTCAATACAGATGACATTTAATCTGCTCGGGGACTAGAAATCATATCTCAATGGGTTCATATCTCTAGTAAATGTGTGTGTCTTTTACTGGGTTGACAGGCATCATACTCAGAACCAGTGAAATCTCTCGCTCCCTGGAGTGAATTTCCTGTTGTACTTCCGCTGTGTAAACACTAGAATGTAATGATGTATCAGGTGAATGTTTTAAAACTGGGCTTTTTATATGGATTCTACTACCATTAGTGCAAATCAACACATCTTTAAAAAAGATAAAATAAACAAGCATAACCCTGTCACCTTGGAAACAGATTAACAACAGCTTTCCTACTGGACTAGAGGTTGGTTAGTGGACTGATGATGCCCTCAAAATGCCACTCAGGGCTCCAGAGTAATGTTATTTCAGCCCAACACGCTGACAGGACCTGTCCAGAAACAAAACCTATCCCCTACCCCCCTAACAAGCCCTAGCCCTAGACACTTGGCTTCCACCTTACCACCAGCACTGAGAGCTCAGCCTCTCAGGTCATGGGTTTATTTATCTGTCTCAGTTCAAAGGTCACAGTTCACCAACAGACAGGGTAGTAGTATTCCATCTTTATTACAGGAAGGTGCCAACCCAGCCCGTTCAAAACAAGATCCCTGAGTGATTTATGGTATAGTAGTAACAGGGTTCATACCCAGGAGGCACCGTAATTGGGGAGGACAGGCTCGTGTTAATGGCTGGAGCGGAATGGCATCAAATACATCAAACACATGGGTTCCATGTTTGATACCTTCCATTTGCTCCGTTCCGGTCATTTTTATAAGCCGTCCTCACCTCAGCAGCCTCCGGTGGTTCATACACATTTTGACAGATGGAATTTCATGACTTTTCCATGACCAACCATTAGCAGTGTTTCTATGTACATAATGTATAACAAATTAAGTGTAATGTTGTATTGACACCGGGAGGCTGCTCTCTGATCCCATCTACAATCTCCTGTAGTTGTGCAAGGCACTTGACCCCCACAAAGTAAAATACCAGGTAGGCAACTGAATAAAAAACATGTGGTCAACCCTCAATCTGTAGAGATACTGGATGTGCAGGCATTTGATCAAGCCCTGTTCAAACACATCAGAGACAGTTTATCAAGACCCGGCTGAGCAGCTATTTTCCAAAATGTGATTTGTTAAATGGGGACTGGAATAAAAGCCTGCACACCCACTAGCTCTCCTGGAGGATCTTTGACCACCCTTGATGTACAGTATAACATACAAAATACATGTTATGCCTTTTTAAAATAATTCACTGATTTAATATATCAAAGAGCAAATGGCTATGGTAGGCTACAAATATTTTTATTCAGCTGATGCAAGTCCACAACTTTTCTTCAGGAAAGTACCTTTTCTAGATAACTCAAACTAAGCAAAAAAAGAAACATCCTCTCACTGTCAACTGCATTTATTTTCAGCAAACTTAACATGTGTAAATATTTGTATGAACATAACAAAATTCAACAACTGAGACATAAACTGAACAAGTTCCACAGGCATGTGACTAACAAATGGAATAATGTGTCCCTGAACAAAGGGGTGGGGGGTCAAAATCAAAAGTAAGTCAGTATCTGGTGTGGCCACCACCTGCATTAAGTACTGCAGTGCATCTCCTCCTCATGGACTGCACCAGATTTGCCAGTTCTTGCTTGGAGATGTTACCCCACTTTTCCACCAAGGCACCTGCAAGTTCCTGGACATTTCTGGGGGGAATGGCCCTAGCACTCACCCTCCGATCCAACAGGTCCCAGACGTGCTCAATGGGATTGAGATCCGGGCTCTTCGCTGGCCATGGCAGAACACTGACATTCCAGTCTTGCAGGAAATCACGCACAGAATGAGCTGTATGGTTGGTGGCATTGTCATGCTGGAGGGTCATGTCAGGAGGATCCTGCAGGAAGAGTACCACATGAGGGAGGAGAATGTCTTCCCTGTAACGCACAGCGTTGAGATTGCCTGCAATGACAACAAGCTCAGTCCGATGATGCTGTGACACATTACACAGGCCTCTGTGTAATGCTCATTCCTTTGACGATAAACGCGAATCCGACCATCACCCCTGGTGAGACAAAACCGCGACTCGTAAGGGAAGAGCACTTTTTGCCAGTCCTGTCTGGTCCAGCGACGGTGGGTTTGTGACCATTGGCGACATTGTTGCCGGCGATGTCTGGTGAGGACTTGCCTTACAACAGGCCAACAAGCCCTCAGTCCAGCCTCTCTCAGCCTATTGCGGACAGTCTGAGCACTGATGGAGGGATTGTGCGTTCCTGGTGTAACTCAGGCAGTTGTTGCCATCTTGTACCTGTCCCGCAGGTGTGATGTTCGGATGTACCGATCCTGTGCAGGTGTTGTTACATGTGGTCTGCCACTGCGAGGACGATCAGCTGTCCATCCTGTCTCCCTGTAGTGCTGTCTTAAGCGTCTCACAGTACAGACATTGTCATTTATTGCCCTGGCCACATCTGCAGTCCTCATGCCTCCTTGCAGCATGCCTAAGGCACATTCACACAGATGATCAGGGACCCTGGGCATCTTTCTTTTGGTGAGTCAGTAGAAAGGCCTCTTTAGTGTCCTAAGTTTTCATAACTGTGACCTTAATTGCCTACTGTCTGTAAGCTGTTAGTGTCTTAACGACCGTTTCACAGGTGCATGTTCATTAATTGTACTTGGTTCATTGAACAAGCATGGGAAACAATGTTTAAACCCTTTACAATAAAGATCTGTGAAGTTATTTGGATTTTTACAAATTATCTTTGAAAGACAGGGTCCTGAAAAAGGGATGTTTCTTTTTTTGATGAGTTTATTTATCTTAGCTACCTTAGAAGTGTTTACTTTGCAGGCTGACTAGCATGGGTAGACTAGCCATCTGCCATGGCTGGTCCATTTTTAGCCTAGTGGACCTGCCTAACTATTTTTTTTGTGGAAAATTTATAAATTATCTGACTAATAATGGGGGCCTCAATGGAAGAAAACGGGCCGGTTTTGGGGCCTCATGGAAATAAATTGACGATGTGTTACAAATGCCAGGGACAATTTCTGGTCCCAGTCCACCCCTGCTGACTATCGTCTATTGAGTTGCAATGTCCCATACGATGGATGCTCAAATCAACTGGAAGTATCTACAAAACAAGTTTTGAAGTCAAATAATCCATAAGAAAAGCTACATCTATTCTTTTATCCTAAAATTACTGTTCGCGATACACAAATTATTATTTTGATTCACATTCGGTTCGCTTGAACAAACACAGACGCGCTCAAGTGTCATTCCAATCCTGGCTGATATGCAGATTTTTTTTATTTGATTGATAAAATATGTAAAAACTGTGCCTAAACAAATTAAATTAACAAATTATTAAATACATTCCCATGACTTTTCCAGGCCTGGGTAACACCATTTTGAAAATCCATGCCCATATAAACCCTGTAATAAAGTTACGATGGTTGCTTAACCCACTGAAAGAGGTCAATCAGATTTGACAAATTAGCAGGTAACACATTAAACCAGGTGGAACCAGCCTGATCGCAGCAGCTAGGTAAAATTAACATAATCTAAAAAGTTATTCCTGCCTGATTCAGCGGCGATGAAGTCTACATTTCTGACAGAAACTACAGACAGTTAGGTTGCTTCTCACTCTAGCCATATTGTCAAAGGTAGACTGGTATGATACAGGCTGCTTCTCACTCTAGCCATATTGTCAAAGGTAGGATGGTATGATACAGGCTGCTTCTCACTCTAGCCATATTGTCAAAGGTAGACTGGTATGATACAGGCTGCTTCTCACTCTAGCCATATTGTCAAAGGTAGACTGGTATGATACAGGCTGCGTCCCAAATGGCATCCTATATAGACGGCCCCCTCCACAAAAGTATTTCCTTCAGTCCCACAGACATCTCCCCCCGAGGCTTGGACCATGCAGGGTGGCCATGATGATGGCATCACTTCTCAGAGCCAACGTTAGATAAACAACACCTTCACTAAAAGAACACACAGTTGAGCATGTCTCAGATTCTGCCAATGATGGCAAAACAACAAACCAACCATGGCTGGCACTTCAGAAACTTATTCTGTGTCTTTACAATAAGGAACTGTTAGTTTCTTTAAATGTCCGGATATAAAAGCTTGAGAAACAACTTGTGAGAAACAAGTTTGTCCCTCGTCTCGTCTGGAATCTTGCAGGGATACTGTTATCTAAATGCCCTCTAGTACATGGATACAGCTGTCTGAAAGTAAAGCCCTTAAACAGTTCTCTGGACACTTAGGGCCCTCTTGAATCAAATCTGATAATGTGCTTGCTGGGATAAAACAAAACATAACACAGAAAGATGTAGAACATTGAGAGCCCTTAAATCTCCTGCATCCAATAAATAAATACATTTTAAAATGGTGTTTATTCGTTCACAATTCACATTCATTATTACACAAAGGGCAATAAACATCAAACCATAAAAAACATATTTGAATAGAAAATGAGACATTTAAAACAGGGAGCCCTATGTCCCCATGGAGTCCATTGTAAACCATAGGCAGGTATCGGCCCAATTATAAATGGACCCCTAGAACCTTCAGCTAATGCACTTGTGCAGATCTGTGAGAATTTGATTTGTATATGCAATATGGTGAAACCTCCATCTAGCCTATCAAACAGCAAGGTGGCGTTATTACCATATTGATTGCACCGGTCAAATCCTCTGCACAATTGCATACTGGCTTAGGGGTCCATTTTGAATTGGGCCATCCTGTGATCCTTACATCACTCCCCACCGTTGGCAGCCATCTTGTTGGTCTCCTCCTTTCCTGTCAATGTCCTCTTGCTGATGCCGCTGAAGTACTTCTCCCTGAAGGCGTTGTGGCCTTGGTATGGGCTAAAGTGAGGGTCTGACAGGTGGGCCAGCGCATCTGTCTCCTACAGAGAGAGAAAATACAATTCAGCCCCATATACCAACGACAGAAAGTTCTTGGTACAATTATACCTCTTAAAATTGCGAGAAAAGTGTGAGGGTTTGCCTTCACAAAGTGGAACCAATTCACCTACAACCTCGGTTAAGTAAACAAATTTAGCGCCATAAAAATGCCTTTGAACACAGGCGAAGGAAGAAAGAAACCAGATGATATCAGACCTCTGCCAGGTACCCCATTAAACTAACCAAACAACCACAGGATAAAATGTTCACCTTGTATTCCTCTCCTTGCCATCACAAGCTCAGTGTAACAATAATAAATGTTAGCAGAGTGTTACGTTCCTCATATTTTCCTGGTTGGAGCTTTATCCAGGTTGTTAGGCAGTGTTTGGAAGGCCAGCAGGCAAGAAAGTGTTGGGGCGGACGGACAGTTGGATGGAGCGGGAGGGATGAGGAGTAACGAGGTGCCGGGGATCCAGAGTGCTAGAAGAGCTGACTCCACAGCTGGCCTGCCATTCGTCAACGCCACCTCTCTCTGTTGGCCCTGGTTACCACTGCCAGGCAACCTGTCCTGGACCTAGAGATGGTTACCCTCAGTCGCCACCACATCCAAGAGCATAAAGAGCAATCCCAGATATGAAGCGCCTAACACTTCCTAAGGTGCCATAGAGCAGGGCTATTCAATAACCAGAGGGTCAAAGTTTTCCAGGTATTTTTCTACCTGGTAGTCCTTGATAGGCCTATAGTTCACACACCTGTCCCAAATCTGAACATTTCCCAACACGACCATACACCAAACCATTCAACAGAATAGGAAAGCACAGCAACTAACTTCAAAGTGCTCCGTGGTAGGAGTTAAAAACACAACCATCACTTCTGAATGGAAGAAGTTCAATTCACACAAACTCTCTCACACACACCCAACGCTGCTATCCCATGTCATAGAGACATTGAACCACTGGACACTTCCCAATTCCCACTATAGTATTTAAATACTCTATTACCGTCATAGCTCATTCTAACAATTATACTGTACTTTGTATTATGTTACTCTATTTATACACACACAACATATTTATTTAAATACTGGATTATTGACAGCTCACTAATATATTTACTGCTGTACATATCATTCTTAGCACATATTGTGTAAATTGTTCCGGTGTATACGTACAGTGGCTTCGGAAAGTATTCAGAGCCCTTGAATTTTTCCACATTGTTACGTTACAGACTTATTCTAAAATATATATATATATATATTTAAATGTCCTCTGCAATCTACAAACAATACCCCATAATGGCAAAGCAAAAAACGTTTTTAAAAATGTTTGCAAATGTACAGAAATACCTTATACACATAAGTGTTCAGACCCTTTGCTATGAGACTCGAAATTAAGCTCAGGTGCATCCGGTTTCCATTGATCGTCCTTGATGTTTCTACAACTTGATAAGAGTCCACCTGTAGTAGATTCAATTTATTGGACATGATTTGGAAAGGCACACATCTATATAAGGTCCCACAGTTGACAGTGCACGTCAGAGCAAAAACCAAGCCATAAGGTTGAAGGAATTGTCCGTAACAGGATTGTGTCGAGGCACAGATCTGGGGAAGGGTACCAAAACATTTCTGCAGCATTGAAAGTCCCCAAAGAACACAGTGGCCTCCATCATTCTTAAATGGAAGAAGTTTGGAACCACCAAGACTCTTCCTAGAGCTGGCTGCACGGCCAAACTGAGCAATCAAGTGAGAAGGGCCTTGGTCAGGGAGGTGACCAAGAACCCAATGGTCACTCTGACCAAGAACCCAATGGTCACTCTGACAGAGCTCTGAAGTTCCTCTGTGGAGATGGGGGAATATTCCAGGACATCCATCTCTGCAGCACTCCACCAATCAGGCATTTATGGTAGTGGCCAGATGGAAGACACTTCTCAGTAAAAGGCACATGACAGCCCGCTTGGAGTTTGCCAAAAGCCACCTAAAGGACTCTCAGAACATGAGAAACAAGGTTCTCTGGTCTGATGAAACCAAGATTTAAACTCTTTGGCCTGAATGCCAAGCATCACATCTGGAGGAAACCTGGCACCATCTCTACAGTGAAGCATGGTGGTGGTGGCAGCATCATGCTGTGGGGATGTTTTTCAGCAGCAGGGACTGGGAGACTAGTCAGGATCGAGACACAGATGAACAGAGCAAAGTACAGACAGATCCTTGCTGAAAACCTGCTCAGGACCTCAGATTGGAGCGAAAGTTCACCTTCCAACAGGACAACAACCCTACGCACACAGCCAAGATAATGCAGGAGTGGCTTCTGGAGAAGTCTCTGAATGTCCTTGAGTGTCCCAGCCAGAGTCCGGACATAAACCTGATCGAACATCTCTGGAGGGACCTGAAAATAGCTTGGATAGCAACGCTCCCCATCCAACCTGACAGAGCTTGAGAGGATCTGGAGAGAAGAATGGGACAAAAGGGTCTGAATACTTATCTAAAATGTAATATTTCAGTTTCATTATTTTTTTATAAATTACCAAAAATCTGAGGATAGAAAACAAAGGAATAACAATACAAACTGAAAGACTAAAAAGCACACTAAGGAAAAGCAGAGCTAAAAATGTGTGTTTTAACATCCCTTTTAAATAGGTCCAGTTTCAGCCCCCCTCAGGTTCTCTGGCAGGCTATTCCAGGGGCTGGGGGCATAGTCTTGGTACTAAGCTTTGGGACAGTTAAAAAGGCCAGCGCCAGAGGACCCGAGGGACACATAACTAAAAAGCATGTCTGACATGAATTTGGGTGCACAATCATTAATTGAATTAAGAACCAATAGAAGAATCTTAGCATTTATTTAAAAACTCACAGGCAGTCAGCGCAGAGACTTTAAAACAGGTGTAATGTGCGCTCTTCATCTGGTCTTGGGCAGTACCCGTGCTGCAGCATTCTGCATGTTTTGCAGTTGACCAATGGCTTTCTTGGGTAGACCCGACAGAATAGCATTACAGTAGTCAAGCCAGCTTGTAATAAAAGCATGGATGAGTCTCTGTATCAGCCTGATCAGCATGTAGCTACATTTTAATTATTTGTGTACTTTGACATTGTACTGCATTGTTAGGAGCTGGTAACATAACCATTTCGCTGCACCCGCTATAACATCTGCTAAACTGTGTACGTGACCAATAAACATTGATTTGATCTCAATATGAATGTAGCCTACATTCTCCAGCTTTCTAGCTATTGCAAATCCTTATCTCTGATTGGATAAATAGTCATTTCAGTTTGAGACTGAATTTTGGCCCAAGATCACAACATATGGAGGACAGGGAAAGTTCACGGCCCAGTCAGGAAAGCCCGTCTTGATTCGATTCTTACCACTACAGCCTCTAAAGCAGCAGCCTTTGAAGACTGGGTTGAGCAGCATTGCTGGATACAGCCTGCCAGGAGGAGACTATGGAAATGTGATAAACAGTGGGGTCCCAAATTGACACCCTTGATAAAAAAAACAATGACTGTATAAAATAAATAGTTCAAATAACTCTACAAACTTGGATGCATTTGCAGTTACTTTAGGTTGTTTCAGATTATTTTGTGCACACTATAAAGTAATAGTAAATAATGTATTGTGTAATTTTAGAGGCTCAGTATTTGAATAATTTATTTTACAGTCATTATTGCTCATCTTTATCAAGGGTGTCAATAATTTGACGCCACTGCATACAGTGCCTTCAGAAAGTACTCACACCCCTTGACTTATTCCACATTTTGTTGTGTTACAGCCTGATTTGTCTGACCCATCATACGCACAATACCCCATAATAACAATGTTTTTTTTAGAAAATGTAGCAAATGTATTGAAAATGAAATACAGAAATATCTAATTTGCATAAGTATTCACACCCCTGAGTCAATGGCATGTTCTGCCATGTTCTCCCATATTAGCCAAGGAACTCTGTAGTTTGGTCAGAGTGGTCATCGGGTTCTTCGTCACCTGCCTGACCAAGGTCCTTCTTGCCCGGTTGACGGCCAGCTCTAGGTAGAGTCTGGATAGTTCCATATTTATTCAATTTCCCAATGATGGAGACCACTGTGCTCTTGGAAACTTTCAACGCTCTAGAAATAGTTGTATACTTCCCCAGGTATATAGATCTACAGACAGTTCCTTGGACTTTATGGTATAGTTTCTGCTCTGGCATGCACCCTCAACTGTTACCTTATATAAAACAGGTGTTTCTTTCTAAATCATGTCCAAACAATTGAATTGGCCACAGGTGGACTCCAATCAAGTTATAGTGACATCAAGGATGATCAAACAAAATTGGATGCACCTGAGCTCAATTTGTAGTGTCTTAGCAAAGGGGTGGACACACCTACTCATTCAAGGGTTTTTCTTTATTTGTTCTATTTTCTACATTGTAGAATAATAATAGTAAGTAAAAAAGTGTGAAATAAATCAAAATATATTTTATATTTGAGATTCTTCAAAGTAGCCACCCTTTGCCTTGACAGTTTTGCACAAGTTTGGCATTCTCTCAACCAGCTTCACCTGGAATGCTTTTCCAATAATCTTGAAGGAGTTCCCACATATGCTGAGGACTTGTTGGCTGCTTTTCCTTCACTTTGCAGTCCAACTCATCCCAAACCATATCAATGGGTTGAGGTCAGGTGATTGTGGAGGCCAGGTCATCTGATGCAGCTCTCCATCACTCTCTTTATTGGTCAAATAGCCCTTACACAGCCTGGAGGTGTGTTGGGTCATTGTCCTGTTGAAAAACAAATGATAGTGGTACTAAGCCCAAACCAAATGAGATGGCGTATCGCTGCAGAATGCTGTGGTAGCCATGCTGGTTAAGTGTGCCTTGAATTCTAAATAAATCACTGACAGTGTCACCAGCAAAGCACACCCAAACCATCACACTTCCATGCTTCACGGTGGGAACCACACTTGCGGAGATCATCCGTTCACCTACTCAGCATCTCACAAAGACACAGTGTTTGGAACCAAAGATTTCTCATTTGGACTCATCAGGCCAAGACAGATTTCCACCGGTCTAATGTCCATCGCTCATGTTTCTTGGCCCAAGCAAGTATCTTCTTCTTGTTAGTGTACTTCAGTAGTGGTTTCTTTGCAGCAATTCAACCATGAAGGCCTGATTCACGCAGTCTCTGAACAGTTGATGTTTAGATGTGTCTGTTACTTGAACCCAGTGAAGCATTTATTTGGGCTGCCATTTCTGAGGCTGGTAACTAATGAACTTATCCTCTGCAGCAGAGGTAATTCTGGGTCTTCCTTTTCTGTGGCGGTCCTCACCAGTTTCATCATAGCGCTTGATGGTTTTTGCGACTGCACTAGAAGAAACTTTAAAAGTTCTTCAAATGTTCCGGGTTGACTGACCTTCATGTCTTAAAGTAATGATGTACTGTCGTTTCTCTTTGCTTATTTTAGCTGTTCTTGCGATAATATGGACTTGGTATGTAACCAAATAGGGCTGTCTTCTGTATACCACCCCTACCTTGTCACAACACAACTGAATGGCTCAAACACATTAAGAAGGAAAGAAATTCCACAAATTTACTTTTAACCAGGCACACCTGTTAATTGAAATGCAATCCAGATGACTACCTCATGAAGCTGGTTGAGAGAATGCCAAGAGTGTGCAAAGTTGTCATCAAGGCAAAAGGTGGCTCCTTTGAAGAATCTCAAATATAAAATACATTTTGATTTATTTAACACTTTTCCGGTTACTACATGACTCCATATGTGTTATTTCATAGTGTTGATGTCTTCATTATTATTCTACAATGTAGAAAATAGTAAAAATAAAGAAAAACCCTAGAATGAGTAGCTGTGTCCAAACTTTTGACTGGTACTGTATGTAAATTAGATATTTCTGTAGACGATTGAGAGAAAACAAAATCGATTTAATCCATTTTAAATTCAGGCTGTAACAGAAGAAAATGTGGAATAAGTCGAGGGGTATGAATACTTTGAAGGAACTGTTTATCTATATATAGTAGCATGCTATGAGATATATGTTCCCGGTTTGGGGCACTGGGAGTCAGAGACAGATGCCTGTGTGTGTGTGCCTGTGTGTGTGTGCCTGTGTGTGTGTGTGTGTGTGTGTGTGTGTGTGTGTGTGTGTGTGTGTGTGTGTGTGTGTGTGTGTGTGTGTGTGTGTGTGTGTGCGGTGATTCACACAGGGCTTGCATTTATGGGAACAATTGTGTTTTGAAGTGAAGAGGTTGTCAAATCCAAAGATGGATTATTTTCCATAAAATGTGTGATTAAGTCATTTAAGTGCTGTATATAAAAAAAGCCAATCATAGCCAGATGCTGAGGTTTATGGCAGACCTCGAGGGAAGCACCATCGACATCTCCTTTAACTGTGTTGTATTGCGCGTGTGTATGTTTAAAGAACACACCGACAACACTCATAGTACACATATGTGCATGCTTGTACATACAAACACGGCACAAACATATTCAGTGGCACGCACGGATACTTTACTTTGTAGATACATGCATGTAATTCATAGTAAGCACACCACAGCAACATGAAAACCTACAATTATATAGTGTTGCAATCATATTCACAAAGGGATCCATCTACCTTTTCGAAATGAGTGACATTCCAGTCAAACACATACACACGCTCGTAACTGCAGTCACACACAGGGTAGACAAGTACAAAAGCATATATACACACACACCAGACAAACGGACGGACACATACAGATGGAAGGACAGACAGACACCCACCTCTGGTTCCTTGATCTTCTCCATGGTGATGAGACGTCTGGAGGTGTGGCTGGAAAGGGTCTGTTCACAGTTACTGACCAGTCTGAGACAGGCATTCAGGGGCACCATCTCTTCACAGTACCTACAAACACACACACACACACACTACTGGTGAATCATTATGGTTGAGGACATTCTCAAACAGCTGGTCCTGTACTGTAAAGCATGAACCAATACGTCTAAAGGGTTGATGGGTCCAAATCCAAATTACACTACATCCAGGCCAGGTCAGCTCTCTCTCCGTTAAACTCAACCCAGATCAGCGCTCTCCTCACTCCCACTATCCCGCTCCCAACTCTAGGCCAGTTCTCTCTCAGCTCCAGGCCTTTACTGACCATGTCATGATCTGACTGAAGTGGACAAAAGCCATGGTGAAAAAGGTGAACTAGATTAGATTTAAGATATCGGGAAAACGTATTCTTATAAGGAGCGCTCTTTGTGTGTGTGTGTGTGTGTGTGTGTGTGTGTGTGTGTGTGTGTGTGTGTGTGTGTGTGTGTGTGTGTGTTCGCGCGCATGTCGGCCAAGCACCACAACTAAAGCTGTCCAGGGCAAGGTACGGTGTTTATTAGGATCCCCATTAGCTAGGGTCAAAGCTGTAGCTACTCTTCATGGGGTCCATGAAACATGATATTAATAGACCATTACAGCTGAAGGACAGAACTACATAAAATGGCATAATACATAACATCAAATCGACAGGTACAGAACTACATCAATTAAAAATAAGAATACACACTTTCATATTCTTTTGCCTTAGCAATCTATGCAACATATTCAAATGGCTCCACTACAGTCATCCATTTTGATACACTTGCCTACTTCTACAACTGCAGCTCCTCATCCTAACCTCTCAGAACCAGTTATTCTGTAAACACTAGCGAGAATCGCACAAAATTAGGAACTACCCGTGTCCTTGGTTCTCCCGTTTGACGTCAATACTATTCATAACAATAATAATATGATTAATAGATGCTACTGAATGCAAGTGCCTGTAGATTACAGGCCTCTAGTGTGTGTGTGTTTGTCAGCACCGTGACCAAAGCGAGGCGTTCATTCACCCTGCCAATCACATCTTATTACTGGGTAGCTGGACCTTCCACATGGGCAGTTTCATTTAAAGATGGGTGGGGCCTTTCAATAGAGCTTTTTCCATCTTCTCAGACAAATACAGAGTTGAAACCTCTGTGCAGATGTTCCATAGGCAGGCAGATTGGGGGTCAGGTTAGAGGCCATTTAAGCCCTATAGGCTGAGGTGCAGTAGACTAGCCCACCTACCTTTTATTGCATGGTATACTGTAGGCCAGATAGACATTGTCAAGGCATATTAATTCATTCAATTGTTGTCAAGATGGGGAGAGGCCTGTCTTTGATAAGGAGAAACTCAGCATTCTTAACACCACAACTGACCAAACGAGTCCTACAGGCTCTAGTTTTACCTTAATTACTGCCTGGTAATGTGTTTAGGTGCTAAAAAGAAAGACAGAATAAAGCTACAGCTGCCCAGCAATGTTCCATTGTCAACAAAACGCATGTTGACCTTTCCTGGCTCAAACTAAAATGAGTCCTTAGGACATTCCGGCAAGGTCTGGAGGTCGTGTCAATGTCTCCTGGAGATCCCTAGGACACCCCGTTTGCTGGGGAGATTGGGAAAAAAACTAAAAGTGTCGCAGACAAACTGTCTATTCAGTCAACTAACATACAGCTCTGACAGACATTCATATTCCACAAGGCATGCAAATAAAAGGTCTCTTCATAGTCCCTAAAGCCAAAAGGAATTCAAGGCAACACAGTAATATACTGTATGTAGCCATGATAGCATGGAACTCCCTGACATCTCAAATCACTCAAGCAAGCAGCAAAAGTAGTTTTTAAAAAAACAAATAAAACAGCACATCACAGCCCAATGCCTCTGACCTAAATTGCTTGTAGCATCTCCTTCCAGAGCACATCTGGTGTTTTGGTGAAAGATAAGACGTGCCCTTGACATCAGGGTATCAGGGCCTGCTCAGGGAAAGCAACTGGAAGCAAAGCCTCAGTAGAGTAAGGACGTCCTGCTCCATATGATAGTCTGGTCAGCTTACTGAGGTTAGTCAGTAGAGTTATGTTTTATTGAAGTGAATTCTTATTTTGTGTGTGACGAGTGGATGCTGCTGGGTGTGAGTGGTGCGGGAATGAAAATGCAAAACAAGTTTATGAGAACCAGAGGAAACTCCATATCAAGGGGATTTTATTCATTTTATAAATAAGTACTAAGGCCATGCACTATACCTTAGTTAACCCTTTATGGGTGGTAGACTGTATGACATTACACTATACCTTAGTTAACCCTTTATGGGCGGTAGACTAACAAAATACCTTAGTTAACCCTTTATGGGCGGTAGAGTAACACAATACACTATATCTTAGTTAACACTATGCGTGGTAGACTGTAAGGCATTACAATTTACCTTAGTTAACCCTTTATGGGTGGTAGAACGTAACACAGTAAATGTTTGGTTTAGTTCATTTCTATGCACTAGACAGGAGGACGTAAGTGAAGGACGTAGGTGGAGGACGTAAGTGAAGGACGTAAGTGAAGCCCATCTTATCCCAATGATGACTGTTCAATTTATAGGATGGAGTGGAGTGACGAATCTCTAAAAAGTCCACAACGCCTCGCTTTGGTCAGTGCTGACACACACACACACACACACACACACACACACACACACACACACACACACACACACACACACACACACACACACACACACACACACACACACACACACACACACACACACACACACACACGAGAGTCCTGTATTCTATAGGCACATCTATTAATCACATTATTTTTATTATGAATAGTATTGACATCAAACGGCAGAACCAAGGACATGGGTGGTTCCTAATGTTGTGAGATTCTCGCTAGTGTTTACAGAATAGCTGCTTCTGAGAGATTAGGATGAGGAGCTGTAATTCTAACAGTAAGCAACGAACTAAATGTACGACTGCAGTGTAGCCATGATTATGAGTACAGGTAGATCACGAGAGAGTGTTTGTTTGCATATTTAGCACTTTCTCCTACCAGCACCACACTGACGCTGGGCCAGATTTTCACCCTACTGTTTGTCTCCTGGGTTGCTATGGCCACTGTAGAATACAGGCCTCTAATGTGTTGTGGTGTGTGTGTGCTTCGGTGAGCACCGCGACCAAAGCGGGTGTTAATTCTACCTGCCAATCCCCTCTTATTACTGGGTAGCAGGACCTTCCACATTGGCCGTTTCATTTAAAGATGGGTGGGGCTGGGCCTTTCATTTTCAATACAGCTTTTTCCATCCACAGACAAATATAGAGTTGAAACCTCTGTGCAGATGCTAAGTAAGAAGCACAGGAGGCTGCTGAGGGGAGAACGGATCATAATAATGCCCAGAACAGAGCAAATGGAATGGCATCAAATACATCAAATCTCAATGTATTTGTCACATGTGCCAAATTTATTTATTTATTTTTATTTAACCTTTATTTAACCAGGTAGGCAAATTGAGAACACGTTCTCATTTACAATTGCGACCTGGCCAAGATAAAGCAAAGCAGTTCGACACATACAACAACACATAGTTACACATGGAGTAAAAACAAACATATAGTCAATAATACAGTGAAAAAAAAAAAAAATAGAAAAAAAAATAAGTCTATATACAATGTGAGCAAGTGAGGTGAGATAAGGGAGGTGAAGGCAAACAGATATATGTATAAATAAATAAAAATATAAAAAGGCCATGGAGGCGAAGTGAGTACAACACAGCAAGTAAAATAAAAACTAAAAAAAACACTGGAATGGTTGGTTTGCATTGGAAGAAAGTGCAAAGTAGAGACAGAAATAATGGGGTGCAAAGGAGCAAAATAAATTAATAAATAAATACAGTAGGTAAAGAGGTAGTTGTTTGGGCTAAATTGTAGATGGGTTATGTACAGGTGCAGTAATCTATGAGCTGCTCTGACAGCTGGTGCTTAAAGCTAGTGAGGGAGATAGGTGTTTCCAGTTTCAGAGATTTTTGTAGTTCGTTCCAGTCATTGGCAGCAGAGAACTGGAAGGAGAGGCGTCCAAAGGAAGAATTGGTTTTGGGGGTGACTAGAGAGATATACCTGCTGGAGCGCGTGCTACGGGTAGGTGCTGCTATGGTGACCAGCGAGCTGAGATAAGGGGGGACTTTACCTAGCAGGGTCTTGTAGATGACCTGGAACCAATGGGTTTGGCGACGAGTATGAAGCGAGGGCCAGCCAACGAGAGTGTACAGGTCGCAGTGGTGGGTAGTATATGGGGCTTTGGTGACAAAACGGATGGCACTGTGATAGACTGCATCCAATTTATTGAGTAGGGTTTTGGAGGCTATTTTGTAAATGACATCACCGAAGTCGAGGATTGGTAGGATGGTCAGTTTTACAAGGGTATGTTTGGCAGCATGAGTAAAGGATGCTTTGTTGCGGAATAGGAAGCCAATTCTAGATTTGACTTTGGATTGGAGATGTTTGATGTGGGTCTGGAAGGAGAGTTTACAGTCTAACCAGACACCTAGGTATTTGTAGTTGTCCACATATTCTAAGTCAGAGCCGTCCAAAGTAGTGATGTTGGACAGGCGGGCAGGAGCAGGCAGCGATCGGTTGAAGAGCATGCATTTGGTTTTACTTGTATTTAAGAGCAGTTGGAGGCCACGGAAGGAGAGTTGTATGGCATTGAAGCTCGCCTGGAGGGTTGTTAACACAGTGTCAAAAGAAGGGCCAGAAGTATACAGAATAGTGTCGTCTGCGTAGAGGTGGATCAGAGAATCACCAGCAGCAAGAGCGACATCATTGATGTAAACAGAGAAGAGAGTCGGTCCAAGAATTGAACCCTGTGGCACCCCCATAGAGACTGCCAGAGGCCCGGACAACAGACCCTCCGATTTGACACACTGAACTCGATCAGAGAAGTAGTTGGTGAACCAGGCGAGGCAATCATTAGAGAAACCAAGGCTGTCGAGTCTGCCAATGAGGATGTGGTGATTGACAGAGTCAAAAGCCTTGGCCAGGTCAATGAATACGGCTGCACAGTATTGTTTCCTATCGATGGCGGTTACGATATCGTTTATGACCTTGAGCGTGGCTGAGGTGCACCCATGACCAGCTCTGAAACCAGATTGCATAGCGGAGAAGGTGTGGTGTGATTCGAAATGGTCGGTAATCTGTTTGTTGACTTGGCTTTCGAAGACCTTAGAAAGGCAGGGTAGGATAGATATAGGTCTGTAGCAGTTAGGGTCAAGGGTGTCCCCCCCTTTGAAGAGGGGGATAACCGCAGCTGCTTTCCAATCTTTGGGGATCTCAGACGACACGAAAGAGAGGTTGAAGAGGCTAGTAATAGGGGTGGCAACAATTTCAGCAGATAGTTTTAGAAAGAAAGGGTCCAGATTATCTAGCCCGGCTGATTTGTAAGGGTCCAGATTTTGCAGCTCATTAAGAACATCAGCTGACTGTATTTGGGAGAAAGAGAAATGGGGAAGGCTTGGGCGAGTAGCAGAGGGGAGGGCAGTGCTGTTGTCCCGGGTAGGGGTAGCCAGGTGGAAAGCATGGCCAGCCGTAGAAAAATGCTTATTGAAATTCTCAATTATAGTGGATTTGTCGGTGGTGACAGTGTTTCCTATCTTCAGGGCGGTTGGAAGCTGGGAGGAGGTGTTCTTATTCTCCATGGACTTTACGGTGTCCCAGAACTTTTTTGAATTTGTGTTGCAGGAAGCAAATTTCTGCTTGAAAAAGCTAGCCTTGGCTGTTCTAACTGCCTGTGTATATTGGTTTCTGGCTTCCCTGAAAAGTTGCATATCACGGGGGCTGTTCGATGCTAATGCAGAACGCCATAGGATGTTTTTCTGTTGGTTAAGGGCAGTCAGGTCAGGAGAGAACCAAGGGCTATATCTGTTCCTGGTTCTAAATTTCTTGAATGGGGCATGCTTATTCAAGATGGTGAGGAAGGCATTTTTAAAAAATGACCAGGCATCCTCTACTGACGGGATGAGATCAATATCCTTCCAGGATACCCCGGCCAGGTCAATTAGGAAGGCCTGCTCGCTGAAGTGTTTCAGGGAGCGTTTGACAGTGATGAGTGGAGGTCGTTTGACCGCTGACCCATTACGGATGCAGGCAATGAGGCAGTGATCGCTGAGATCTTGGTTAAAAACAGCAGAGGTGTATTTGGAGGGCAAGTTTGTTAGGATGATATCTCTGACGGTACCCGTGTTTACGGAATTGGGGTGGTACCTGGTAGGTTCATTAATAATTTGTGTGAGATTGAGGGCATCAAGCTTAGATTGTAGGGTGGCTGGGGTGTTGAGCATGTTCAAATTTAGGTCGCCTAGCAGCACGAGCTCTGAAGATAGATGGGGGGCAATCAGTTCACATATAGTGTCCAGAGCACAGCTGGGGGCAGAGGGTGGTCTATAGCAGGCGGCAACGGTGAGAGACTTGTTTTTAGAGAGTTGGATTTTTAAAAGTAGAAGTTCAAATAGTTTGGGAACAGACCTGGATAGTATAACAGAACTCTGCAGGCAGTCTTTGCAGTAGATTGCAACACCGCCCCCTTTGGCCGTTCTATCTTGTCTGAAAATATTGTAATTGGGGATAAAAATGTCTGAATTTTTGGTGGTCTTTCTAAGCCAGGATTCAGACACGGCTAAAACATCCGGGTTGGTAGAGTGTGCTAAAGCAGTGAACAAAACAAACTTAGGGAGGAGGCTCCTAATGTTAACATGCATGAAGCCAAGGCTATTACGGTTACAGAAGTCATCAAAAGAGAGCGCCTGGGGAATAGGAGTGGAGCCAGGTACTGCAGGGCCTGGATTCACCTCTACATCACCAGAGGAACAGAGGAGAAGTAGGATAATGGTACGGCTAAAAGCTATGAGAATTGGTCGCCTAGAGCTACCAGAGCAGAGAGTAAAAGGAAGTTTCTGGGGGCGATAAAATAGTTTAAAGGAATAATGTACAGACAAAGGTATGGTAGGATGTGAATACAGTGGAGGTAAACCTAGGTATTGAGTGATGATGAGAGAGATCTTGTCTCTAGAAACATCATTGAAACCAGGTGATGTCATCGCATATGTGGGTGGTGGAACTGCAGGGTTGGATATGGTATAGAGAGCAGGGCTAGAATCTCTACAGTGAAATAAGCCAATAAACACTAACCAGAACAGCAATGGACAAGGCATATTTACATTAAGGAGAGGCAAGCTTAATCGAGTGATAAATAAGGGTCCAGTGAGTAGAGGTTGGTTGGGGTCGTGGCGATCCAGACAGCTGGCCGGGTATATGGCTATCGGTAGCAGCATAGGATGGAGGTCTGTTTGTAGATACCTCGTGCGTTTCCGTCGGTAGGTTCCGTGTAGTGGGGTTTTGTTCAGATAGCAGCCGATAAGACAGCTAACGATTAGCGGGCCTCAGATGAGCGTTCAGGTAACGCCGGGACGGAGGTGCCGGTTGGATAAATCCCTCGGGCAGATAACGTCGGCAGTCAGTCGTGAAGGCCCGGTGGGGTTCCGTATCTGCAGCAGCAACAAAGAAACGGGTCCGGATGGTGATGGAACTCCTCAGCTGGCTAGCTCCAGCATGATTTGAGTTAGCTCCGGGGTCGACGTAAGCCAATAGTCACACGGTATGCAGCTAGCTAGCTGCGAAATCAAGGTGCAAGTGTCCAGAGGCTGCGGTTGGAATCCGGGGAAACTGAGAGAAAAAAAGTCCCGGAATGCTCCGGTCCGAGTCGCGTTGCACAAAAGTGCCGGTAGATTATCGAGCTAGAGGAATAGCTGATGACCGCAAAACGTGGGCAGCTGAAACACCAACGCTAGCCAGCAAACCGGCTAATTTCGGGGCAGCTACAGATTAGCTTCTGGCTAGCTATCGGAGTAGCTTCTGGATTAGCTTTCAGGCTAGCTTCTGATTTAGCCCCTGGCTATCTTCCACGATGGATTTCAGATTGAGGTAAATAGTACTTATTGTAATTGGTGAAGCGGGTTGCAGGAAAGCTTTTGCAGGGAAGCTTTTGTAGTTGAGTTCTTGGATAATAAAATAAATAAAAGATATGTGAAGAAAAGGTGTAAATATATATATATATACAGGACACGACACGACAACACGGAAAAATACGTCTGAACTGCTAAGCCCACTTGGTAAAATACAAGAGGTCCTTACAGTGAAATGCTTACTTACAAACCCATATCCAACAATGCAGTTAAAAAATATATATACCCCCCCAAAAATAAGAAATAAAATTAGCAAATAATTAAAGAGCAGCAGTAAACTAACAATAGCGATGCTATACACAGGGGGCACCAGCACAGAGTCAATATAAAGTTTATAAACCATGTGTTTGATACGATTCAAATAATTACGCTCCAGCCATTACCACATGCCACCAACCTCATGTGATATGCAGACTGGGTGTCAAGTTAGAGACCATTTAAGCCCAATAGCCTTTATTTCCTGATCAGGGCTCTAAGGAGCATGTGTGTGCCTAGGTTGAAAAATGTAGGAGCACACAAAGAAATTTAGGAGCAGAATGAAATATATTTGATGTAACAAGCCGTTTTCTTTGTAGAAATAGTGCAAGGGTGACGGGCATGAATCTGCACTCCGTGTATTCCACTCAGGGGCTGCCACACAGTGAAGTAATCCTTGCAACGATTATCTTTACATTTCTTGGTGCTCTGGTGCTCCAAATAAAAAAATGTCAGGTCACACAGCAAAATATTTAGGCGCATATGCGATTAAAATGGTCGCACTGTAGAGCCCTGATGGTATACTGTAGGTCAGATAGACACCGGCATTAAGCACAAGGATCTGTCTCTCGGTAAGGCAGCAGCAGGAGTGTTGTAGACAAAAGGAAGTCGATAACCTCTTAAACCAACCATGGGGGTTCAAACCCCATCAGCTTCCTGTTAGCTTTGCACTCTGCTTCATTAGCGTCGTCTGGCTTATGACTTTAACCCATAGAGAATGATAGAAACCTCTAGTGACCAAATGGTCATCTTAGCATTGGCAGCGCCATTGAGGGCTTCAACCACGCAACGGCCATTTTAAAGTAGTCAACTCGGTGGGGATTCCTATGGGTTGTAGCCTCAACGACGCTGCCCATGCTGTCACAGACGCTATAATAGCACAGATATAAAGATGAGTCCTCTATCTATCTCTATGCTTTAGCCTCTGAGATAATGGGTCTGGTTCCTGCCAAGGCGCTGCAGCAGAGAGGAAATGGCAACAGACCACACCGCAGCTGGAAAAGTCTTGAACTAGTTCAAACTTAAACACAGCATCACAGGGGGGGGAGAGAGAGAGAGAGAGAGAGCACGCAAGAGAAAGACTAATGAGCTTGAGAAGCCACAGAGTTAATTGAAACACTGAAAGGCAGCTGAGGCACAGGGCAAGGCGGTGCTCATCATGACGACGGCAGAAATGTTTTAATTGGCCGGCTTGGGGGACCTCATTGCCCAGGCCTGTGACCAGTGTTAGGGGACCTCGTATTGGCCTGCGTCTGGTCCGACCCCAGCCCAAAACAACAGTAACACAGCAAATAGTTTTATTCCTACAGCAGCTGCACTGCAACCCCTCTTTGTGACTCCAGTGTTTACAAACAAGCATGTTGCTACACAGTCCTGTCCCCTTAGAACAGGGTGACTAAATGGTCCATGTCAAAGGTCCACTGCAGTAACAGTCATTGGTGAATGGTGACATCTAGTGGTGTAGTATATCGCGCTCTCTCAGGACAGACTTAGGACCACCTAAATCTAACCAGCTAAGACATCTACTATTAACGTTTCAACAGTGTTACTAACCAACTTTGTGCAGTAACATTTTCTCTCAACCGAATTCCTACCTCTACCAAAAACCCACATGCCTTGTCTCAGTAGCATCACCTAAGTCTCTTCTTCATAACCTCTCTGGTTACACAGTTGCAGACTTTCCCTTTTCTCCCCATATATTTTCTTTCTCTAAGACCCCCCTTCTTCTTTGCTCGGTAAATGTGGAGATGAGTGGAAGGGTCAGAGTTCAGGCCCAACACAGAGGTATTTTTGTTCTGACCCAGACCGGACATTCTGGAGGTCATGACTCCTGACTGATACTGTGAGGACCTCCAGCCCAACCCGGCCTGGGTGCACACAGCCTTTCTCTCTCCTTCCCGTCACCATAGCAAGGTGACAGAAACCCAATAACCCAGCCTCCCAATCCCCAGTGTGAAGCCCACAGATCAGGACCTGAAGACAGGCTGTGTTTGGTCGGTGTCAGCATGTCTGGCCTCATGGGATTATTTTGGCACTCTGCCCTGAATGAGACAGGGTCAGGAACTGCTAGGTAGTTACACACCCGGAGTGAGGAGCAGAGCAAAGCAGAGCACAGGCACACAGTTAGTCAGACAGAGGCACACAGTTGCACAGACTCTCTCTCTCTCTCAACCACCAGTGTTAAAGGCTGTAGCCCTCTCTCCTTTCCCTGTCTCAGCCAGTCAGTGTGGGGAACTCCACTGTGTGTGTCTCAGCCAGTCAGTGTGGGGAACTCCACTGTGTGTGTCTCAGACAGTCAGGGGGAACTGCTGGAGGTGAGCGGGAGGTGTGATAGAAACATCACAGGGCTGTGGTGCGTGGTCTGGTCTCATCTTCCTGATGCTCCGACCCTGCCCTGTAATCAGTAGCCAGAAGTCCCAGGGTCCTGTATCCTGTCTGTGGTCCACACAGTAAACCAGCTGTATGGAACAATACACCCAATATACCTCAGGACACCTGCACACTGACCAGAACACCACTAACCCCAGGCCTAAAGACTTTATGGGACAGAGAATGAGATGTACTGATGGGAATAAACCCCTGGTCCTGACAGAGAATATGATGCTTATGAGGGGAAAAGGTGCAGAGAGAAAAGCCCTCATCTAAACTAGAATGCTTTGTTAAGCAGATCTAGTACAGTAGCAACACTTCATCAGTGTGTAGGCTAAATCACCAATGTGACTGTTGCCCTCTAGTGGTCTAACAGGGTAAAGGGGAAAAGATAACAGCATGTCTCAGCAGGAAAAACAGCTGACTGGTGAGGTTGACCCTGTGTGCAATAAGGTCTTATCAAATGCTGTTTGTATCTATTCGACATCACAACAGTTGATGACAGTGCTATTTGGTTTACACATAGAAGAGGGAGACTGTGTAGACAATACATCTGTGAGCTCAAACCCATGTAAACCCCATGATGATACAGTAGATTCAACAGCACCAGATGTGAATATTTGACCAATTCAGACTATAGAGCTTTAACAGGAAGTGCTGTATCCAGGGACCACAGATGGATATTAACCATGTACCTACATGTAGATAACTCTGGTGCAATACTGGTGTTGTTGTGAATGGTCCCTGACAAATAAACAAACACAACAATACTCACTCTGGCCTGTAGATTGGTAGCCAGTAGACTAGCCGCCCCCCGATGACCAGGTGGAGAGCTGAGAAGTTTAACAGGTCAGTGAAGATGTCACTCAGGTGGTAGGCCATGGAAACGGGGACATGGCTGTCTCCAACGCTGGATGAAAGATAAACGCATCTTCACTGTTTACACACTGATTTAACATCATCTGAGAGGACTTTATATCTCTCTAGTGCATCTATTGCTTGCTTGCAAGTTTTACAGGCTGTCTTTTTCAAAACTGAGCAAATATCCAAAGCACTATAAACAACACTGAGACTCAAGAGGAAGATGAAGACGTACTAGTCTTCAGATGGCTTCACACTGTTTACACTGTCCTTCTGAGAGCCTGTTCTCCTGGTTGACTCCCGAATCCCATAGGGGGCTGAGAATTAAACAAACACACACAAAAATGAAAGATAAGAGATTTGAACAAATCACAAAGAATGTGGACTTCAACAGAATAAGACGTTTTACTCGTGCATGGCTGTACAGGAGACATTATAGGATGGAGGACCCTACATGGGAAGAGAACACACAGAGCTCTAGGATAAGAACGTACGGTCAGTGATGATGGTATCAAAGAGCACTCCGTCCCTCCAGATAGGCTTGGAGGCGTCAGACACAAGGACGTCCACATACAGCTTCTCTGAGCCGTACTGACGCAGGTTGGCTCTGATGTTCTCATCTGGACCCCTCCACTTCTGGTTCTTACGACTCGCTTTTCCTGAAAAACAAACCAAAATACTATTATATAGCAATGCACTTGCTTGTAATTAGGGCCGGGATGAAGCAGTATCGCGATAATCGTTAGTATTGTGGCAAGGAAACAAAACACGAAGCGGATTTATCTTCTTTAGGAAAACAGCTCGAATGTTGAAAACATTATGTTGTCATCGAGATTCACATTTATTTATTTATTTTCCAAGCTATAGAACACAATATTTTACACACAGCAGGTGTAAAAGGACCAGTAGAGTTTGATCTATTTCTTATTTATTTTTTTGCCATGGTAAAAATAGAGATACTGGTATCCCCCCGGTCCTAGTTGTAATCATATCACGTATCAAGTGTTAGGCCTATAGGACAATGCAATTGGATTTGAGCGTGAAAATGAGCACAGAAAAAAATGACTATTTAAAAAGATGATAGAAAGAGCATAAACAACATAATGTTCATCATATAAATGGATTAACTCACTTGCCAAAGCACAAGATATTTAGCTCTGGGTTCCAAAATAAGAGAAAGTAAACAAGGCCATTTCTTGGACATTACCTATCCCATGGATGGTGTTGTAATCAATATCCGTTCCACAGACATATGCACCAAAATGAGAGCATGCAACCAGGAGGCTACCTGAGAGAGAAAGAGAGAAAAAAAATATCCAATAAGCACAGACTAGCCTTGGGTTCAGCTAAGATGCAGTGTATTTCTGCAAGTGTCAGTTCAAAGACCAAAAGTAACTTATCTCTTACCAGTCCCAACGAAGGGGTCGTAGACCAGGTCGTGAGCTTTGACCCTGGCATGGTTGGCCATGATAAAAGACAACCCAGCGTCCATACTGGTGTTACCTATGAAGTGCCTGTTCTTCACACTGTGAGAGCGAATCAACTCACGCTGGCCATCTGCAATCTAAGGAACATACAGTTGATAAGACAAGATCAAATATAGGCTTACCTTTATCATTAAATTAAACAGTGCTTCTCAACCTGGTACCTGGCTTATACACGGGGGACTTGGGAAGACTCATAAGGACATAGGCCTCATGATAAGTTTCACAAGAGGGAATACTTCAGGCAGATCAAAATATGATTGGCAACCAAAGAAGGTTAACAACCCCTGTGGTAAATAACATTCCTGAGTTATAGTAATTACTAATCTGTATAATGACACAGAAATGAAGGAGCACACAGCACACTGACTCACCCATCTCCCAAAGTAGATGTAGAGGGGCTCGTCTGGGATGTTGTTAGGGTCAGTTCCATAGTCCTCCAACAGACAGAAGATGTGTTTAGGGTTCCTTAGATTGACCCTTCCCTCAAAGGAGAGATATTCCATTGCCTTGGGGAGGAAGACCACAGGGTAACTTGTCCAGGTGTCATGGTGCATACTGCTTATCAGTGCCTGCCTTTAACACAATAGGGCAGTAAAAAAAGGTAGAGTAAGTTGACTTTTCTGGGCTCAATCTTAAATAGAAATTACTGGGAGCAAGTCAAGTGTATCATACTCACATCGATCTTCTTAATTCTATCTTCGAAATCTAGAGTCTTGTTGAAAGTGTAGACATTGATTTTGTATGTTGAGTCTTTCTGTAGGAAGGGTGACTGTTGGGAGCAGTAAAGTTACACACATTAGATACTCCACATGATTAGTTTGCCCTCCATTTAGATGTAATATAATTTCTCACAAACCATGTTCTCTGCTGGATATTTCAAGAGTGAGTTCCTGAGTTCACTGTGCGTTCTGCCATGACCCCACAGCTCAAATGCAGACCTAGGTGGTAAACAAATAACCACAAAAAGGTCCTTACAATTTACTGTGACATTCAAGTTGAGAATCATCTCAGAAGAGATGGGCTGATGAGCAATGCTGCAGTACCACTCTAGCTCTTTTCATTGCAACTCCATTGTTGATCTGTCTCACTTACTTTGCACAAACAGTTCTGGCCATGATGCTGTTGACATCTTCCTCTGACAAGCCATTCAGGCGCCAGAATGGAGACTGGGGAGAAGAATTACAGATGATTTTAAGATTTGAGTAGCCTATACATGGACACCTGATAATGGCCAACTCCTCTCTTCATTGGTAAAGCTATCAGGCTAATAATACATTTGGACACTAACGTATTTTACCTTTTCTTTGAAGTTTTCACCTGGATCAAACGGTTTGCCCCTGAGGGACAGCAGCGACCTAATCTCCTGTAATGTTACGATGGACAATAAATAAAATCAGAACATTTCTGAAGAATTCAAACATGACAGCTTGTAGATAGTAACGTTACTAGCTTAGCAAGCTAATGTATGGGAGAAATTCCGTAATGACACACCAACATCTTTAGAGATGGAGCGAAATAACACAACATTTACAGTTTGACAGAGAGGTACGACATTTATATGCATACAGGTAGCCTGAAGTCAACATTGTCTTGGGCCAGATGTATCAAATATTGTAGGCATATTCTGCTACAGTGGATCGCCATGTTCGAGTTCCCACGCAAAATACATCCGGCTTAAAAATGCGTCCCGTGGATAGTGGTTCCTGTCTGTTTCAAAATAAATACCACTTTACCAGCAATGATTGTGCATTAAATGCATGTATTTTGGCAAAGCAAAATTAAAATGTGTATGTTTTAGTTTTAGTTTTGTCATTAACGTCTAAATCATTGTGTGCTTATTATTCTGTATAGCTGCTACATAACTGATTCATAAATGAGGGTGCATCATTTTACTGTAGAGGGAGCTAATGACCCACCAACTAAACATATCCCAAGGGTAAACGCTTTACTTCAGAATATCGCTCACTGACAGGGCACGTGACACCTCAACGATTGGATCAACATTTAGCCACTTGCATCATCACCACATTGTCATTGGCTACTTTGGATGCCCATCAGTGTTTTTCACTGTCCCAATGTAAAGTTCCATAGCATGGATACAATGTTGCTAACAGACACGTTCCTCAGGCTATATCAGTGTTCGTGACAAGAAGTGTTAAGGTACCTAAAATCAAATATCAGGACCAATGTCAGCTATTCATAACGGGTCGACACGGACAGAAGAAAAAAATCTCTTAATAAGGAATACATCGACTTTGACATTGTAGCAGTGACGCTTGTCTCCTTACCGTATGTATGTTACTTTCAGTTTACAGATGTGTGCTCACTTTGCATTCCTATATTTCTTGTCATGTAAAATTAATTTGTGCGAGATGAATGAATTGTTTTTCATTTCTAACTCAATATGGAACAGGGGTATCATGTACCCTAAAAATTTGAGGGGGCACAAAGTATGTGAGGATGGCAGGGGGTGGTCCCCTTCCAGAAGTTGTCGAATTTAGCACTTTTCAAACACTGGAAGCAGCTTTTTCCTGCAATCTAGAGCCATAATCATTATGCTTAATTCTATGTAAAAAAATATATATGTTTATTTTACTGCATATCAAAGCATACCACTTGAGCTCTCTGTATCCTCCGGACTGGTGCTAGGTTGCTAGTAATATTACAGAGAAACAACAAAATATTTAACAAAAAAAGTTTATAATATACATATACACTCAACAAAAATATAAATGCAACATGCAACCATTACAAAGATTTTACTGAGTTACTAGTCACAGATACCTTAAAAATAAACGTAGGGGCGTGCATCAGAAAACCAGTCAGTATCTGGTGTGACCACCATTTGCCTCATACAGCGCAACACATCTCCTTCTCACAGAGTTGATCAGGCAGATTGTGGCCTGTGGAATGTTGTCCCACTCCTCTTCAATGGCTGTGCGAAGTTGCTGGATATTAGCGAGAACTAGAACACACTGTCGTACACATCAATCCAGAGCATCCCAAACATGCTCAGTGGGCGATATGTCTGGTGAGTATGCAGCCCATGGAAGAACTGGGACATTTTCAGCTTCCAGAAATTGTGTATAGATCTTTGCGTTATAGGGCCGTGCATTATCATGCTGAAACATGAGATGATGGCGGCGGATGAATGGCACAATGGGCCTCAGGATCTCATCACGGTATCTCTGTGCATTCAAATTGCCACCGATAAAATGCAATTGTGTTTGTTGTCCATAGCTTATGCCTGCCCATACCATAACCCTACCGCCACCATGAGGCATGCAGGTTGACATCAGCAACCTGCTCGCCCACACAATGCCATACAGCTGTCTGCCATCTGAACTGTACAGTTGAAACCAGGATTCATCCGTGAAGA
Organism: Salvelinus fontinalis; assembly: GCF_029448725.1. Taxonomy (NCBI): domain Eukaryota; kingdom Metazoa; phylum Chordata; class Actinopteri; order Salmoniformes; family Salmonidae; genus Salvelinus; species Salvelinus fontinalis. The sequence continues at coordinate 22,960,362 of NC_074670.1, read as the reverse complement.
GCACACTTCTCCAGTGTGCCAGTGGCCATCGAAGGTGAGCATTTTCCCACTGAAGTTGGTTACGACGCCGAACTGCAGTCAAGTCAAGACCCTGGTGAGGATGACGAGAACCCAGATGAGCTTCCCTGAGATGGTTTCTGACAGTTTGTCCAGAAATTCTTCAGTTGTGAAAACCCACAGTTTCATCAGGTGTCTGGGTTGCTGGTCTCATACGATCCCGCAGGTGAAGAAGTCGGATGTGAAGGTCCTTGGCTTGCATGGTTACATGTTGTCTGCGGTTGTGAGGCCGGTTGGACGTACTGCCAAATTCTTTAAAACAATGTTGGAGGTGGCTTATGGTAGAGAAATGAACATTCAATTATCCGGCAACAGCTCTGGTGGACATTCCTGCAGTCAGCATGCCAATTGCTTGACACATCTGTGGCATTCTGTTCTGTGACAGAACTGCATATTTTAGAGTGGCCTTTTATTGTCCCCAGCACAAGGTGCCCCTGTGTAATGCTTATGCTGTTTTATCAGCTTCTTGATATGCCACACCTGTCAGGTGGATGGATTATCTTGGCAAAAGAGAAATTCTCACTAAGAGGGACAGTACCAGTCAAAAGTTTGGACACGCCTACTCAAATTATTTATTTTTTTAATTATTATTTTCTACATTGTAGAATAATAGTGAACACATCAAAACTATGAAATAACACATATGGAATCATGTAGCAACCCAAAAAGTGTTAAACAAATCAAAATATATTTTATATTTGAGTTTCTTCAAAGTAGCCACCCTTTGCCTTGATGACAGCTTTGCACACTCATTCTCTCAACCAACTTCACCTGGAATGCTTTTCCAACAGTCTTGAACGTGTTCCCACATATGTTGAGCACTTGTTGGATGCTTTTCCTTCACTCTGCTGTCCAACTCATCCCAAACCATCTCAATCGGGTTGAAGTTGAGTGATTGTGTACGCCAGGTCATCTGATGCAGCACTCCATCACTCTGCTTCTTGGTCAAATAGCCCTTACACAGGCTGGAGTGTATGTTGGGTCATTGTCCTGTTGAAAAACAAATGACAGTCCCACTAAGTGCAAACCTGATGGAATGGTGTATCGCTGCAGAATGCTGTGGTAGCCATGCTGGTAAAGTGTGACTTGAATTCTAAATAAATGACTGACAGTGTTACCGGCAAACCACCCCCACACCATCACACCTCCTCCTCCATGTTTCACGGTGGGAACTACACTCTGCGTCTCACAGACACAGCGGTTGGAACCAACAATCTCTATTTTGGACTCATCAGACGAAAGGACAGATTTCCACCAGTCTAATGTCCATTGCTCGTGTTTCTTGGCCCAAGCAAGTCACTTCTTCTTCTTGGTTTCCTTTAGTAGTGGTTTCTTTGCAGCACTTCGACCATGAAGGCCTGATTCACACAGTCTCCTCTGAACAGTTAATGTTCAGATGTGTCTGTTACTTGAACTCAGTGAAGAATTTATTTGGGCTGTAATTTCTGAGGCTGGTAACTCTAATGAACTTATCCTCTGCAGCAGAGGTAATTCTGGTTCTTCCTTTCCTGTGGCGGTCCTCATGAGAGCCAGTTTCGTTATAGCTCTTGATGGTTTTTACGACTGCACTTGAAGAAACTTTCAAAGTTCTTCAAATGTTCTGGGTTGACTGACCTTCATGTCTTAAAGTAACAGACTGTTGTTTCTCTTTGCTTATTTGAGCTGTTCTTGCCATAATATGGACTTGGTCTTCTACCAAATAGGGCTATCTTCTGTATACCACCCCTACCTTGTCACGACACAACTGATTGGCTCAAACACATTAAGAAGGAAAGATATTCCACAAATTAACTTTTAACAAGGCACACCTGTTAATTGAAATGCATTCCAGGTGACTACCTCATGAAGCTGGTTGAGAGAAGTGTGTGTGCAAAGCTGTCATCAAGGCAAAGGGTGGCTACTTTGAAGATTCTCAAATATAATATATATTTTGATTTGTTTAACACTTTTTTGGTTACTACATTCCATGTGTTATTTCATAGCTTTGATGTCTTCACTGTTATTCTACAATGTAGAACATTTTAGAGTAAGGAAACCCCGTGAAATGAGTAGGTGTGTCCAAACTTTTGACTGGTACTGTATAAATATATATTTGTATATTTGTTTACAGGACAAATCTGAGGGGGCACGTGCCCTTGTGCCTCCTATGGGTATGATACCGCTGATCTGGAAGAACTCTCACCTTCATCATAGCATTAGTAGGATGATGACCTGTTATTATAACTTTATTATAACTAATATAGTTTATCATAACTTCATTTAGGGTGTAATTAAGTGTTTAAATAGGCTATTTCTGATTATTAATTTGTCTTCATAAATTAGAAATAGGCCTAGGCTACCATACACAGACATGTAATTGTGCTCTCAACAGTTGTTCATTGACACTTGTATTACACCCACAGAAAATGAACTATGCCTAAAAGTGGACGGATCACTTAATATGTACAAGACATCTGAGACACCACCATGGAGAACAACGATGCACCTGTCGAGTTTAACGATGACAGGACAGTGTGTGTGACATCAGTGAAAGAGTTAAAGGACAACTGGCAGAGATGGTCCAACGAGCACCAGGAGTACCAGAAACACAACCCCTTCAGTAACGACCGGGGGGCTATGGTGAGTGTGACTGCCCAGCAGCAGAGGCTCCAGCAGGACCAGGATGGCTACGGGAAGCCCCTGGAGGGCTCCTTGACAGAGCAGAGGGGCCAGGACGCCCACGTCCACATCAGCCGGGAGGTGGAGGAGCTCTGCCAGGTGATCAGGGACATCGGGGAGAGCCGTGGCGGTGGGGACGGAGGCAGCGAGGAGAGACCTGTGGTGACGGTGGAGTTTGGGAAGCTGTTTGAGCACTATGTGAACATCTCCAACAAGGTGGTGGGGATCCTGCTGAGGGCCAGAAAACAAGGCCTGGTCAGCTTTGAAGGGGAGATGCTGTGGCAGGGGCAGGATGACAGGGTCCTCATCACACTGCTAGTCACTGGGATGTGATGACAGGGTCGCCATTATGCTGCTGCAGTGACCAGGTTGATGCAGCCGATGGACAAGACGGTAACCAAGGCCCTGTCCAGAAACATCCCCTAGCCCTTAGGCACTCATGTACAGTAGTTGTGAAAGGATTGGATAGGTCTAAGCAATATGATGAAAATTACATTAGGTAGCAAGGTGCAGCTACAACACCTATCAATTTTTTCAGATTTAACACCTGCACCTAGCAGGGGTAGTTGTTTCTGGGCAGGGTCCAAGAGAACCAACCTGTGGCAGCAGTGACATGCAATATGGTGCTGTAGGATGAACCTGAGCCTATTGGCCTGAATGGACTTTGCGTTGCATTCCCAGTTACACCACACCGCTACACTGTAATCTACATAGCGTTTACAATGTTCCTTAGCAACCTTTGTAATTAGACACAGAGGAAAGGTGTACTTTTTAGGGCACAAATACAACACACTGACACTATAGGCTTATGTTAGAAATTCTGGAAGTAGGCTATGAAACTGCATACATGGTTGACAATGTAGCAAAATGTACCACCGTTATATTTACATTCAGTAGAAATAGCACATCACTTTTTGGGCCACTGGCATTTGTGGAATTCACATTGTTCAACCTAACAAGGGTTGTTTGAGGAATGCTTTTGCAGCTACTTGCACTCATAACACAATATGATGAAATATACTGTAACACTTTACTCATTTGAAAAATTATTATTTTGTCAGCAATTAATATACTTTATTCCACACACACACACACACGTGTTCATGTTTACAAAGGAAAGCACTGATGTTTTTCAATAAAGTCTTCCAACAGATCACCAAAACTGACTGTTAATTCATGATAAATTGCATTAGAATGATAGGTAACACTTTATTTAAAGCCTGCATAACATATACTTTTTATAAGGCATTAGAAAAGGGTCATAAACGTTTATATCAAGTCATTAAGCCTTATAACTGCATACTTTACATTAAGTGTTACTGAATGATGTTTCCCATTAATGAGAGACCAGGAAGGAAATCTAATACCCTAGTGGAGGCAGCAATGCATCATTTATTTAACCTAACCATGAACAACCATTTACATAAATACATGTTGAGATTTTTTTACAGCGACACGTGAACCAATAAATACAAACACATGACGCTCTCAATTTCATGCAGCAGCATACAACTAAACATACATTACATAACCGAAAGGTTGCTAGATCGAATCCCAGAGCTGACAAGGTAAAAATCTGTCGTTCTGCCCCTGAACAAGGCAATTAACCCACTGTTCCTAGACCGTCATTGTAAATAAGAATTTGTTCTTAACTGACTTGCCTAGTTAAATAAAAGGTCAAATTTATATATTTTTTTAAATAATTACTTTGTTGAGTGTTCCATCAGGCTGCAGTGCATAACAAAATTAAGAATCACTCTGCAACATTCATAATCAAATAACACAGTTAATGTAGTGTATTGTGTTAAAAGAATGTGTGACTCAAACAATTGTTTATGGATGACTGAGCTCCTACTATTATGTATCTTGATGAATTAGTAATGTAGGTATTATTCAGTGAATATATTAAACCTCCACACCAGTGTATACTTCCATTTTACTCTTTGATCATATATGATTGATTACCATTCATGCAAAACAGTTGCTTTTCTGACCACTTGACTGAGGCCTAAAAGAGCTCATACTTCTCATTATGTTTCTCTGCTTTCAGTTATTTTACCTCATAATACAGGATCCTGTTGACAGTGACTGCATCATGAATGGCACACTATTCATTGAACTACTTTTGAGCCCTATAGGAAAAGGGTGCCATTTGAGATGCCGGCCAGTGGCACAATGCACATGCATTACTCATCTTTATCAAAGGTATCCTGCAATGACACTTACAGTATGTTTCCCAGTCCCAATACATCCCATTCACTTACCATTCTCAGGTCTCCTGGTCATGATCACTTTGTGGAATGCCTTTACGTTACTAATTGTTCTTTACATTAATACTGAAGCCTATGCACAAACATGTATATTTGTATCACTTTGATATCTTTCTTTACCACGGGAAAAATGACCCCAAAATCATTACAGTCATTAAAATTTCATATACTATGGTAAAAGAAAAATAAAGCGTAACGATTGGTAATTTTCATAAAAGTCTTTAAAATTAGAAGAAAGGAAAAAATATTTGTCTTAATTTCTGATTTGGCTGTTTGATACTAGAATTAAAAACCTCAGTTGAGTTGCTTTGTACCATCATCACTAGTCTCACTGTAACCTGCTAGGGAGTACAGTACACTCACACAGAGAACCACGGAGGCAGACCAGTCCTGACCTGCTCACTTCACTACTAGTAAGGTAACCCCGTTTCTCACTGGACCAGCCCAGACTGCAACCCACGATTCAGTTGGTCTCTCCCTTAAGAGTTCAGCTGCTGAATCAACTGGTCCGCCTGCAGTAGACAAACACACATAGTACAATAATAAATAAATGACAATTCATGGCTTCTTCATGGCTTTTTGATGTCTGAATTTCCAGTCCATTGTCACGCTCATGTAGTGTATCTAAAGGTAGAAAAACAAAGGCTCTTGCATGAGGTGAGAGCCTGCAAACCAACCTGATAGGAATAGACTGATATGGGTGAGTGTCCCTGACATACTGTATAGATGGCCATCCTTTAACCTGGGAAGACCCATATACACACCAAAGGCAGACACAGGTAAAAACAGGTTTCCTAGTCCGGTGTATTTGGGGCTTTAGTCACCTTACTTCATCCCAACAGATTTCCCCAGTACAGTAGTCTCCACATGGAGTTAATCGACCATGAAAGCTGGCAGTGATAATGCAGTGAGAGATTAGTGTTGGCTGACTGGCTCTTAACAGATGACAACAACACAACAGCCAGAGTGAAATAAAAGAGCTGCTAGAACAGTGAGGCACAATGGAGCTGTTCATCAGCTGCCAATCTAGACTGTCTAACTATATGTTTAAAAAAAGAGGCCTCTTTCCCAAACACAATGCTAACAAGCTACTCTGACAAGTCTAAATGAGTGGAGTTGATGTGTTGGTGTCCAGGTGCTGTCAAGGCAGCAAGGCAAGGGAAATTATTGTTCTATCCCGACTTTGGTACTGTACGAACACTGAACTCAATAGGTGGACAATATTACCACAGAACAGACAATGTGGGGGGAATAGTGAAACATTTATCACACAAATTCTGACAGCTACTGTACTACAATGGCCATTTGAAAGAGACTTACCGTGACAAACCAATAGGAGTTGGGTCTGTAGAAGAGGCGGGACATGAAGCCCATTTGACTGGCAGGTGCCAACACATGGAGATGCAGGTGAGAGACAGAACAGAATGGGGGCCAGTGGAAGCCAAACCTGTAGATAGAAGCAGGCAATGTTTCATATTTTTTTGTCTTTGCATGATCTGCTGTGACAACAGCAGCATGTTCAAAATGCAAAATTCTACAAACTGCTCAAATCAAATCAAATTTTATTTGTCACATACACATGGTTAGCAGATGTTAATGCGAGTGTAGCGAAATGCTTGTGCTTCTAGTTCTGACAATGCAGTAATAACCAACAAGTAATCTAACCTAACAATTCCACAACTAATACCTTATACACACAAGTGTAAAGGGATAAAGAATATGTACATAAAGATATATGAATGAGTGATGGTACAGAACGGCATAGGCAAGATGCAGTAGATGGTATAGAGTACAGTATATACATATGAGATGAGTAATGTAGGGTATGTAAACATAAAGTGGCATAGTTTAAAGTGGCTAGTGATACATGTATTACATAAAGATGGCAAGATGCAGTAGATGATATAGAGTACAGTATATACATATACATATGAGATGAGTAATGTAGGGTATGTAAACATTATATTAAGTGGCATTGTTTAAAGTGGCTAGTGGTACATTTTTACATAATTTCCATCAATTCCCATTATTAAAGTGGCTGGAGTTGAGTCAGTATGTTGGCAGCGGCCACTAAATGTTAGTGGTGGCTGTTTAACAGTCTGATGGCCTTGAGATAGAAGCTGTTTTTCAGTCTCTCGGTCCCTGCTTTGATGCACCTGTACTGACCTCGCCTTCTGGATGATAGTGGGGTGAACAGGCAGTGGCTTGGGTGCTGAATGTGATTTGCTGTTGTATGTCATTGCATTAAGCCAAACCAATCAACTATGCATGCATAGCAAACATTTGGCCTATACAATTGGAGCCACTTGTTAAAGGGGCCGGGACGATACCAGTATTTCAACACTCGTCAGTATCGTGGCAAAAAAACAAAATCACAACATGGATTTAACTTATTTAGGAAAACAGCCCTAATGTTGGAAAAATACATTTTGTTGTCATCTAGTCACATTTGTTCATTTTTCAGGCTAAATCACACAATACTTTGCATACAGCAGGTTTTTAAAGAACCAAAGATAACTGCTTGTATTGAATTGTATTGCCATGGAAAACATATCTCAATACTGGTATTGTCACAGCCCTAATAACATCTGAAGATTGAAAAACGCTCCTTCATTTGAATCATGTGACATTGACTGGAGAGAATGTTGTGGTCATACCTAACATCGCTGAGGTCTAAGACATTGTTCTTCTGAAGGATCTCCATCCCTATCTCCACCATCTTCTCTACTGATTACACACACAGAAGGATAATCAGTTACACACACACACACACACACACACACACACACACACACACACACACACACACACACACACACACACACACACACCTTTAAAGTTGCATACCTAATGACACATGCTCTTTACTGAGGGATTTACAGTTTCCAACATGTCTCGTGGGCACAACCAGGTAATGATGGGGAGCTCCAGGCTTGATGTCCCTGAAGCAAGAGACCTCCTCGTCCTGTCAAGCGCACGAAGTCAAACACATGGGGTGGTCACTCGCTGGTTCAACTAGGACGTCTATCACAATCAGCATTGTTTTCAATTTGGAAGCTAACCTGCCTAAAAACTATTTTTGAGATCAATAATGTATATTGTTTCCAGATAGCTATGGAGTATGATTATGGAACAAAGGGGATAACGGATTAGCTAAAATGACCTGTCGTTAACTGTCAGTGGTCATCATTGTCGCCGTTTATCTGACAGCTAACATAGCTAGCTAACGTTAGTTAACGTAACGTTAGCCTAGCTAGCTAGTTTGTTTAGTGTCAATAATTCACTCATACTTACAACATGAAGAATCTCCGTGCCCATCTCATTGTTGACAACCTTGCAGAATATGCATTTATTTTCGTAACCTTCGCCTTGACCTACGTTTATTTTAGAAATATCAACATATTCAGGTTCAGACCCCTCGTTGGTTGCCATATCTATTGGACGTCATTAGTTACCACAGCCACAAAGTCATAAACCCCACCTATTTCTACAATGTATTTTCTTAAAATGTTATTTTAAACCTAACCTTAACTCTAACCTTAACCACCCTGCTAACCTTATGCCTAGACAATTTTAACTTTGTGGCTGTGGTAATTAGTGGAAACCATATTGTCGGTGAGACTGGGACCTATCATCAACGAAGGAATACAAGTGGATCAAGCGGTTATCGTTGGTGAGTCGAAGGGAAAAGCAAACATTTACCCAACTTGGCAGTACGCACTAATGACCACCTGAAGGCGGAAGTGAAACACGTCCCTCACTGAATCAGTCTAGATAAAATATTTACATTTTAGTCATTTAACAGATATGCTTTTCTATTTTCTGCCACGTATTCAACATGTATAAGTTAATGCATCGGTTATATTACATTGTTGTTTTTGCCTAAATTATTTAAAGATGGGATTTTTTTAAATCCATTTTCGTGTTCTGCAGCAGCCAGACCTAGGAAAAGAACGATACAGATTAACTTGATTTTTTTCTGATCATAGCCTATACTTTAGTTGATCTAACTCCTCCTTACTATTTACAGTAATAAAGATGTGCTCAATTTAGGTATTTTGTATTTTATTAGGATACCCATTAGCTCTTGCGAAAGCACATTAGGCTGCATCCCATGTAGGCCTCGTTTTTGAGATTGCAGGTGTCGTTTTCATTAAACAAACGTCCTTTCTTTGACAGTACAACAAGATGTAAATCAATGCTGTGACATTTTATAATTTCTTTCAAAACCAATACTTGTACAATGACTGATGTGTGACTACTGAGATGGCCTTAGGCTACCTATTGCTAGATTCATTTCAACATACAGAAATTACTGGGCATTTAGTATGATATTTCAAACTACTGGGTTAATCTAAAACATGTCATATATCCTTTTGTTATCATAAATCTTGTTTTTATATTGTTGTTGATGAGATGAATATTAGTATTACTATTTCAGGCAATGATGCTTATTGATCTTATAACAATCAGTCACATAATCACACAGGTTTAAAGCACATTTTTGTCACCTGGAAATGCAGAATTTTAATAAGAAGCCATTAACAGTGCCAGCACTGTACAGCACACATACAAAAAAAACATACATACTTACAAACTCAACACATACAAATAGAACAGAACAAAGCAAACAGAACAAAATACTTCCATCGATAACATTTCTTTAAATAGTGGTTAGAGCGTTGGACTTGTAACCGAAAGGTTGCAAGATCGAATCCCCGAGCTGACATGGTAAAAATCTGTCGTTCTGCCCCTGAACAAGGCAGTTAACCCACTGTTCCTAGGCCGTCATTGAAAATAAGAATTTGTTCTTAACTGACTTGCCTAGTTAAATAAAGGTAAAATAAAAAAAATATATACTTTTTTTTATATAGCAAATATAAAAAACATCAACGTAATGTGAAGAACATGCCAAATTAAAATAATTGGTACATCTTATATCCTGTTTCGTTCTTTACATTTTTTTTCATTATTCTCTTTTAGAAATGTAAGAAAACATTTAACATGGGATTTAAACCCATACCTTTAGTACAAACCATTAGAGGCCACAAGTGAATGGACTTCCAGGTATTTCTAAAGGTTTTAGTTCCACATGTGCTTTTAGCAGTTCTAAGAGACAGTACTCTGCCGTGGCTGTTTCTGGACCTGAGTGTTGTGTGTGTGAGGAATCCCTAGGGGGCATCTGATGTTGTACCCTTGTAACCAAGACAAATAAATAAATACAAAATAGTAGTCTAAATTAGTTGGGTAGTACAGCAGTGTTTTCATCTTAGCCTCTATAAAGTTTAAAGCTATAATGGAATTGTAATGAGAATAGGATCTTACTCTAAAATGGGCTTTGGTTGTAAATGCTGTTCATAACAAATGATTGATTGAGGGTTTAAAATGTAGATGTCTAGAACCAGTTGTAATGTTGGTATTGGACAGAGCTTGTTCAGTAGCAGGTATTGAGCAGCAAACAGTAGGACCCTGTAAAACAGCCTGTCTATCTTTCACCATACAGTCTTCAGTTAACCAGGCAAAACACAGATACAACCCAAGTTAATGCTGGTATAATAGGTTACGCGCTAGTAAAACACAGGTAAAACCAGCCTAAAAGTCACTCGACCAGGTTTTACACAGGACAAACCCAGAGGAGAATGATTGCCCCTTCTCATTCAAGGCCAACCACAGTACTGCAGGCATTATTTGCAGAACACAGGATCACCATTATAGTGAATGGGAAGATGGCGATCTTCATGGTCAATCTTTGTGTAAATAAAATAATAACAAACAAAACAATAATGGTACTAATAATTGATTCTATTATACCATATGTATGTGCTTGAACCGATTATTTTAAAATCGCACACAGAATAAGTCATTTTCATAATTTCGTAGCTAATGGCAGTGTGCATTACCCCAATCTGCCTTCAACGTGAAATATTCAATGAGAGGGGGCAGCACTGAGCTAACCTGCAGTGTCACATTCTGGAGTAGCTCAAACTAAGCATGTTATGCCTACGTAAATCTCCCACATGAGACGCCATCTTAACGGACTTCCTTGGCTTCAAATGCACTATTGACTTTTCACATAGCAATGACTGGTGTCACGTGATCGATGGCTTTGTCCGTCCAAGCTTACTGTACTCTAACAGCTTGAACACAAGCTAAACCTCACTGAACACAAGTAAAGCCATTTGTAAACCATAGATAGAAATGGCTCTGGCTTTTTTCTCTCTCTTTTCCGCTTCTGAGTCTCTCAGTGTCTCGCTCTGTTTACTGGACAGTCCAGACCTCCAGGTCCTGCACTGTGAAGTCTTGCTGGGTGGACAGGGGCTGGTTGTTGAAGGTGTGACAGGAGTAGCTGGCACCGTGGTACAGATCAGCATCCAGCCACAGGCCAAAAAGCCCCCTAGAGGTCAACAAGAGAAACATATATCAGACCAGAGGGATGCGGTTTAGCCTATCTGATCTGTAGACATCAATGAGTTTGTGGAAGCTAACTAGATTTACTTTTAGATGATAACGGCTTAGGTATTTCTGATAAAGAAAGTTCTGAACACTTACCCTCCTCCACCAATCTGTAGAGAGTCCATATGGCCCCAAATGAAGTACGAGTTCTCACCACTCCACCTGTAGGCCTGTGTGAAGAGAGAGGTGTCAGACTAACTCACAACAGTCAGGGGAAAGATACTGTGATGTGGACCACAGCCTATTAACTTCAACAACAGGGGCTGTATCTAAATTGACACCCTATTCCCTATAGTACAAAGGTAAGCTCTGGTTAAACGTAGAAGTGGACTATATAGTAAATAGGATGCCATTTTGGACAAAGCCGTGCACACAACAGTATGCAGTGTTACCTTGAATGCAGGGTCGAGGCTGTAGACAAAAGTCTCTCCTGTTCCGTAGCAACAGTCACTCACTCTGAAGGGATGGGAGGAGAAGGCACCAAACACCTGAGAGAGAGGAAAACAAACCTATTAGCATTTTACTGGGATCGTATGACCCATTCATAATGTAATAACATTGTAATAGCAGTACATGGATGTAACAGTACGTTAGATGTCAGTCATATAGAACAGTGTGTTGTTGAGATGTCTACCTTTTTGTCCATGTCTTTGATGACCAGAAGCACAGGACTGTCGATGTGGGCCATTTGCCTGTACAGAGTCTTCAGGCTGGTGCCATGAATGGCTGTGCTGTAGACCAGATTCCATGGATACCCCTGTGTCCTTGCTGGCATGTGATTGGCTAGCTGGGGTTTCAGAAACAGAGGATGAGATGGATGATGAGAAAATGTCCCATTAAATTCACATGTCAACGCTGTGTAGTGCTGAGATTAGTATGTGCACTTTATTTGCCCAGAACTCAGTATAAATTGAAGAACCAAAAAAAAGTCCCATATTTAGCTTTGTACATATCAAATAAACCAAAGCACTAAGTTCCTCCCGTGAGCTGGCAGTGTAGCCTATATAGTGCTGGGAGATGATTGCTTAACTTTTCCTTTACTTCATTGGGTTTATTTGATAGGTACAAAGCACCTTCATCAACATTTCTGTAAACGTGCCAGAGTTGACTGTATTAGCCACAGTGTTTCGATGTGGTGTAGGTTAACAGTAACTCACACTCTCGATGTGGTGGTCATTGAGGAGCTGGCTGTGGTTTCGGAGAACAGGAAGTAAGTCCTCAGGCTCCTCGTCCTCAGAGCGGTTACCCTCCTCTGAGCTGCACACGCTCCGTCGACACTTCACTGCATCCTTCCCTGTGATGATCTGCAAGGAAATAACCACAAACTCTTTAAGGGGAAAGTTCATGCAAATTACAAAATGACACATTGATTATGTTCCCGATATTATAATTTTCCATGTTCAAATTATCTTAAAGTAACTTTATTAAGGTATACAATCAATTTAAGATATTTCAAGATGATTTGGACATGAAACCACAACTCTGTTCACTCTTTTTCTCTCTGCTGTTAGTTTCTTAACCACACTGATATTGTAAAACATAAGGCTGAGTGATTAACTGACTCAAACGCAAACACACATAAAACATGAAACCACCCACAATCAGTGCTAGTGAGGGTGGGTAATAAAAGACTAAATACAATAATTTATTCAAACCTTTCACCAAGAAATTACAATTTTTGCAGACCAACCAAAAACGACTCGTCAATCAACAAAAAAGGCATACAAACTAGTACATTATCTCACGTTAAACATTACAATTCATGAACATCTGAGTATAGTTAGCAACCCACCTCTACATATGGCTCCAGACATTTGTTTGCAAAGTAAAGCACCTTGATGTTCTCCTGCATTGGTCTCATGTCTACTAATATTCCTCTTAGTCTAACACAACTCATGTATACTAATAATGGAACATTAGCCTTAGTATATGATACTGTATGTACCACAGGCACAGGCAAGAGTGTGAACTGATAACCTGTACCCAACTATCAAATGCTCTCTCTTACATCATTCAAGTTTCATCCCCCTAAATATCATTGGCTGATAGCAGCCCTGCTTATGGTAATGTCATTGGCCACCTCCGTTTTGTGGTTCAGATTCATTTCTCGAAAAACAGGATGTCATTTTCAGTTAACTGAATTATGGGTAGTATGCCCAAATATGGGATGTCCACCAGGTTTGAGCTAGCAAAGTATGTCATGATTGCACTAACAGCAGTGGGCAAACAAATATGTAGCCTGGGTTCTAGTCTGTGTCTGCTAACCTTCCACTCCTTGTACTCCATGCCATATGCCAAACATGTTTAGCATTATGAGAAGTGGCAAGAAGTGGAATGTTAGGAGAAGAAGACTGGTACCCAGGCTAACAAATCTGTGCCTTGCAGCGACAATAGTTCATAGATATTTCATCACAAAAAACCTAACCTGGATAAATAAATGTCAAATAAAAAAAGTTTCAAACTTCCTTAAAATCTATTATTTCATTCTTGATTCATTTTTCTAATCCATTCTTTATAATGATAAACTGCTCTCATTGTATTAGAGATAGAGATCCTTGAGAGATAGAGATCCTTCAATCAGAACTCACCTCCCAGTTTTTGGAGGCAGGGGCAGCTGGGTCGAGGAATAACTTGTCAATCACAGCCAGCTTGTCTTTCTCCACTACCAGGTAGTGGTGTCACGCCCTGGCCTTAGTTATCTTTGTTTTCTTGATTATTTTAGTTAGGACAGGGTGTGACATGGGGGCTGTATGTGTTTTGTATTGTCTAGGGGTTTTTGTATGTTTATGGGGCAGTGTCTAGTCTAGGTGTATGTATGTCTATGGTTGCCTAGATTGGTTCTCAATTAGAGACAGCTGTCTATCGTTGTCTCTGATTGGGAACCATATTTAGGCAGCCATAGTCATTAGGTAGTTTGTGGGTGATTGTCTATGTGTAAGTTGCCAGTGTCTGCACTTATTGTTTGTATAGCTTCACGTTCGCCTGTTTGTTGTTTTGATTAGTTTGTATAGTGTTCGTTTCATTTTCGTCTTCTAATAAATAAGAAGAATGTATTGTTATCACGCTGTGCCTTGGTCCTCCTCACTTAAAAGTTACGACGAAAGTGACAGAATCACCCACCAACCTAGGACCAAGCAGCGTGGGAAAAAGCAGCAGCAGCGATCGCAGGACTCATGGAATTGGGAGGAAATTCTGGACAGCGGAGGACTCTAGGCACAACCTGGAGAATATCGCCGCCCTCGTGAAGAGCTGGAGGCAGCTAAAGCCGAGAGGCGGTGGTATGAGGAGGCAGCACGGAAGCGAGGCTGGAAGCCTGAGAGTCAGCCTGAGAGTCAAAGGGGGGAGTGTGGCGAAGTCAGGTAGGAGACCTGCTCCAACTTCCCGGGCTTACCATGGAGAGCGAGAGTACGGGCAGACACCGTGTTATACGGAAGAGCGCACGGTGTCTCCTGTACGTGTGCATAGCCCGGTGCGGTACATCCCAGCTCCACGTATCGGCCGGGCTAGAGTGGGCATTGAGCCAGGTGCCATGAAGCCGGCTCAACGCATCTGGTCTCCATTGCGTCTCCTCGGGCCGGTGTACATGACACCAGCCTTATGCATGGTGTCCCCGGTTCGCCAGCACAGGCTCCCCGTAGCCCGACCAGTGCGGGGAGGTGGAATAACCCGCACTGGTCGGGCTACGGGGAGCCTTCAACCAGGTAAGGGTGGGCGTGAGGGACTGAGGGACTGAGGGGCAGCCTTCACGGTCCGGTATATCCGGCGCCACCTCCTCGCCCCAGCCCAGTACCACCAGTGCCTACACCACGCACCAGGCTTCCAGTGCGTCTCTAGAGCTCTGTTCCTCCTCCACGCACTCGCCCTGTGGTGCATGTCTCCAGCCCGGTAGCACCAGTTCCGGCACCACGCACCAAGCCTCCTGTGCGTCTCCAGAGCCCTGTGCGCCCTGTTGCTGCTTCCCGCACTAGCCTTGAGGTGCGTGAACGAACACACGAACGAACGAAAACAGTCCCGTGTGGCACAAACACTGACACAGAAACAATCACCCACAAACAAACAGTGAGAACAGCCTACCTTAATATGGTTCTCAAACAGAGGAAACGTAAAACACCTGCCCCTAATTGAGAACCATATCAGGCTAATACATTGAACCCAACATAGAAACACATAACATAGAATGCCCACCCCAACTCACGCCCTGACCATACTAAACAAAGACATAATAAAGGAAATAAGGTCAGGAACGTGACAAGAAGAGGCTGGAGCTGAAGCTGACATAGGCCTAGCTATTCCCCCGAACAATAAATCCCCCAAAACCTTCAATATCAAAATCCCTCCCATTGCCCTAGCAAAGAATGGGCAAGATTCGTCTTTACAAAACCCTTATTTCTCCAAATCAAGCATCCAGGTTTGGTATACATAGTAAGTATTGTGACTTACTCTTCAACACTGTAATTGGCTCCCATGTTGAATAGTAGCTGGGGTAGAAAGGAGGTGCAGGGGATGGAAAAGGAGGTGAAGAAGAGAGGATGATGTGGTGAAGATGACAGCGGATGGTCTGGAGGCTCAGTGCTTTAACAGCATGTCCACCCCATCTCAACCTTCAGGCATCTTATACTCCAGCATTCCCTTAGATAAGCCCCTTTCACCATAAAACCCTTTCTTATCGTCCTTCAAGGCCGCCTGGCATGGAGGATTTCATAATGGCGTTAGATAGCCTCTGTGACACATCTTGACTTGCTACAGTATGCCTCTCTGGGCTTGATCTGGGTCAGAAAATGACCGTGTTAATTCACTGTCGCAGAGACGATAATTTCCAAACAGATAAAGGTCTGGCTGAAGGACACCGTCAATCTCTATCTGTCTCTTTTCTTGATACTTTTGTTTTATTGTAATCTACACTCTACTGTGTGAAACACAGCCAGTCCCAATTGACTCCCTACCACTTCACTTTGGCCCTTACCCTTCAAGGTGTGCAGATCTGTAAGGTGGAAGCTCCACCACTACATTGCGTATACCTATCCAGACCCTGTACATAGTCTTCAAATCTCCAAGAGGTAGTGTCAAGAGGTAGGGGTACGGAGCAGATTGGAAACTCTGTCTAAAAGAAAGCCAGGGGTCACAGAGGAGGCCAAGAGGTTACACAACAGTAGCCAACCGTAGGATGGAAGAAATCCATATCACACTGTGTGGGGGCTGATTATACAGACACACATGGAGGGTCGATGGTCTTGACAGTTACATGAATATGTGAAATTTATTTTATTACGTTAAATATAAATGGACAACTTTCCATGAGTGAAAAACATGAATCATGTGCAATAGACAGCACTGAGTTAAAGATCTAATGGTACCTACTGTATATAAAAAAATGAATGCAGACTGAGCTATCAATCTGGTATAGTGGGTGTGGTTTCCAGGAAATTGCTTAATAGTTACAGTTTGTACTGTACCTGTTAGACAACTTTCACTTGGCACTTAAGCGTCTATTAGTTGCTTCAACTCTCCTCCAATTCATGCAAATCCGCCCTCTGCCTCAGCATGTTCCAGACAAATCATGGGAAAATCCATGGACCTGGACATGCTAAATGCATCCTTAGTGCATTTAAATATTAATTGCAACTAATTGAATGGCCGCTTTGGGATAGTGTACAAAATGCAAATCAGGCAATAAGTATTTAAGCAAAATGTGTATATTTAGATGTGGGATGGGGAAGAAGGCCATGGTATGTCTTTAGTTTGGTTTGCTGTGGTAGACTGCTGTAGGCCCTGTGGCAGGCCCTCTATCAAAAACAATAGAGTAGAAGGATGAGGAATCATCATCCAGAATACAAACAGAGTTTGACACTTCATCAGACCATTATCACAGAGACTTTGACTGGACCTAGGGATATTACATGTAAGAACCACTGAAACGTTGTATAGCGCAACCCCAATCAATGAAATCTATTGATTAAAAAAACAAACTGTTTCACATAGATGTTATCATTCCAACTCTTGTTGTGTGTTTTCATGTCAATAGTGGTACATGTCTGAGTGATAATAGGCAGGAAACATTTGTCTATCACCCCTAACCTGCGTCAGTTAGTCTTACCTGCTGTAAACTGTGTACGGGACAAATAACAGTTGATTTGGGATGGGAGAGATACAGTAGGGTTCACACACAGGTCACAGACTCTAAAGAGGTGTCAGAGAACTAATAGGATTACTAGGCTACCATGTGAAAACCAAACTGTGAGGAGAATATTGACTGTTCAAAAGGTTTTGAAAGAGTAAACAGCATTCACTGGTAAAAGGCAAACCTGCAGGTGTCAGCCCTCTTTAAAGATGGACGCCTGATGTCCACCTGTTCGCTCACAGATGTTGAGGAAGAGGAACTGCCTTACTGTAAAACAAAACTTTACTACTGTATTTATCATCCTCTGATAGGGAGTTGTCTCTTCCTCCTATATATGCACGCAAATACCCATTTTATGAGGATTAAATTAAATAGAGAAGTACTATCCACCTAAAAGCACATAGCCATTCAACTGTCAAATATAGACAATGACTACATTGTAACCTTTATTAACTAGGCAAGTCAGTTAAGAACAAATTCTTATTTACAATGACGGCCTACCAGGGAACAGTGGGTTAACTGCCCTGTTCAGGGGCAGAACGACATATTTTTACCTTGTCAGCTCAAGGATTCAATCCAGCAACCTTTCGGTTACTGGCACCACACTCTAACCACTAGACTACCTGCCGCACCATTCAGTTATATGAGAACATGAAACTGATATTTCCCTTTATTTATCTCAGTTTAGCAATTTCATTCTGTCACAAGCCACCCATTAGGGAAAGGGGATATCTGGTCAGTTGCACAACTGAATGCATTCAACTGAAATTTGTCTTCCGCATTCAACTCAACCCCTCTGAATCACAGAGGTGCGGGGGGCTGCCTTAATTGATGTCATCGGCGTCCGGGGAGCAGTTGTTGTTGGGGTTATCTTCCTTGCTCAAGGGCAGAACAGCAGATTTTTCCACCTTGGGATTCAAACAAGCAACCTTCTGGTTACTGTCCCAACACTTTAACCGCTAGGCTCCTTCACCAGCCAGAGGTTCCAGTCAAGTCAAACGAACTACATGCAGTAACAAATGCATTTTATTAGCAGCTAAACATGCATACTCTCTCTGATTTTCATGTGTAACCTTTTGCTTTGGGATCAGTACCCATTTAGAGCGTAGTCAAAAAGTTGAACATTTGGGCCAAGTTAAAAAGGTTGTACTTTTTCTTCAGTAGGCCTTCAGTCGGCCATAATATAGCTTAATTGTAGTTTCACGTGTCTCTTTCTTGGTTTGCTGCAGCAGTGGAACATTTTTCATTACCAAGACAACTCTGGGCCCGTTATAGAGAGGAGGCACCCTCTGTCACGCCCTGACCTTAGAGAGCTTTTTATGTCTCTATTTTGGGTTTGGTCACGGTGTGATTGGGTGGGCATTCTATGTTCTATTTTCTACGTTTTTGTATTTCTTTGTTTTGGCCGGGTATGGTTCTCAATCAGGGACAGCTGTCTATCGTTGTCTCTGATTAGGAACCATACTTAGGTATCCCTTTTCCCTCCTTTCTGTGTGGGAAGTTAACTTTGTTTGTGGCACATAGCCCTTAAGCTTCACGGTGGTTTGGTATTGTTTATTGTTTTTGTCGGCGTCATTTATAATAAAAGGATCATGTACGCTCACCACGCTGCGCTTTGGTCCTCTTCCTTTGACGGCCGTGACACCCTCACCTGTCCTGCTATAAGGCACAGGAGAAGAACTTGTTGAGTTAAACCAGTTAATTTTGGGTGATGTAGAACTGCACGGCTAGTGTCCTAGGCCCCACAGAGCAGCAGTAAAATGACAACAATGGCAGCCACATCCTCCTGACTTGGGTATCTTAAACTCACCCAAATGACAATACACTACATATCTCAATGAGAGATCCAACCCCTTTCAGCCGTTCTTGAATAAGAGAGTTGGCACAAAAGGACCATGACGTAGAGTAGATTCAGATGGCTGTGTAAATAAACTTGGTAATACTGTATTCCTTTGCCTGGCTGTTTTTTTAAATGTATTTTTATTTCACTTAACCAGGTAGGCCAGTTGAGAACAAGTTCTCATTTACAACTGCGACCTGGCCAAGATAAAGCAAAGCAGTGCGACACAAACAACACAGAGTTACACATGGGATAAACAAACGTACAGTCAATAACACAATACAAAAATCTATGTGAAAATGTAGTAAGATTGGGGAGGTAAGACAATAAATAGGCCATAGTGGCAAAATAATTACGATTTAGCAGATAAACACTGGAGTGAAAGATGTGCAGAAGATGAATGGGCAAGTAGAGATACTGGGGTGCAAAGAAGCGAACAAAGTAAATAACAATATAGGGATGAGGTAGTTGGGTGTTTTCAATAAATGTATGTAGTCAAGTCAAGGATCGGTAGGATAGTCAGTTTTACAAGGGTATGTTTGGCAGCATGAGTGAGGATGCTTTGTTGCGAAATAGGAAGTCGATTCTAGACTTTATTTTGTATTGAAGATGCTTAATGTGAGTCTGGAAGGAGAGTTTACAGTCTAACCAGACACCTAGGTATTTGTAGTTGTCCACATATTCTGAGTCAGAATCGTCCAGAGTAGTGATGCTAGACGGGCGGGCGGGTACGGGCAGAGATCGGTTGAAGAGCATGGATTTAGTTGTACTTGCATTTAAGAGCGGTTGGAGGCCACGGAAGGAGTGTTGTATGGCATTGAAGCTCGTCTGGAGGTTTGTTAACACAGTGTCCAAAGAAGGGCCAGAAGTAGACAGAATGGTGTCATCTGCGTAGAGGTGGGTCAGAGAATCACCAGCAGCAAGAGTGACATCATTGATGTATACAGAGAAAAAAGTCGGATTGAACCCTGTGGCACACCCATAGAGACTGCCAGAGGTTCGGAAAACAGGCCCTCCGATTTGACACACTGAACTCTGAGAAGGAGTTGGTGAACCAGGCGAGGCAGTCATTTGAGAAACCAAGGCTGTTGAGTCTGCCGATAAGAATGCGGTGATTGACAAAGTCGAAAGCCTTGGTCAGGTCGATGAAGACGGCTGCACAGTATTGTCTTTTATCGATGGTGATTATGATATCGTTTAGGACCTTGAGCATGGCTGAGGTGCACCCATGACCAGCTCAGAAACCAGATTGGCTTTCGAAGACTTTAGAAAGGCAGGGTAGGGTAGATATAGGAACCAGACTTGATCAGGAAAGAAGTAGAATAATGGTGAGGACAGTGTTCAGTCTGGTTTAACCAGGTAAGTACAGATGTACTATTAAAATTTGATCACTCTGGTCACAGAGAATTTTCCTGCACCTGAGGAAATTCAAATGTTTCCCTTGATTTACATAAATTTCTTGAAAACCTGCAGTTTCTTTCTCTCTCACTTGCTCAAACGCTAAAGCACCAGACAGAATAAATGTCCTACTACTGTAGGTCCTACTGCTGCAACATTCAATTGTACAGAAATGTATCTGAAATGCAGCCATACACATCAACATCCGGTGTTTTATATAGCTTAATAACACAAGATAGATATTGTCCTGGCGCCTGGCTCTGATGCCATGGCGCCAGGACCGGCTGGTAGCCCAACACGCACTGGAAGGGAGACATGTTAGTAGAGGAGTGGCGAAGGGAGTTCTGAGCGAGCTCCGCCCATGGGATGTACCTCGCCCACTCACCAGGCCAATCCCAGCAATACGACCGCAGAAACCTACCCACATCCTGGTTTACTCTCTCCACCTGCCCATTACTCTCGGGGTGGAAATCCGAGGTCAGGCTGACCGAGACCCCCAGCCGTTCCATGAACGCCCTCCAAACTCTGGACCTGAACTGGGGACCCCGATCAGAAAAGATGTCCTCAGGCACCTCATAGTGCCGGAAGACATGGGTAAACAGAGCCTCCGCAGTCTGCAGGGCCGTAGGGAGACCGGGCAACGGGATGAGACAGCAGGACTTCGAAAACCGATCCACAGCGACCAGGATCGTAGTACTTCCCTGAGACGGGGGAAGGTCGGTGAGAAAGTCCACCGACAAGTGCGACCACGGCCGTTGTGGAACGGGGAGGGGCTGTAACTTCCCTCTAGGCAGGTGTCGAGGAGCCTTGCTCTGAGCGCACACCGAGCAGGAGGAGACATAAAACCTCACGTCCTTCGCCAGCGTGGGGCACCAGTACCTCCCCCTAAGACTCCGCACTGTCCTCTCGATGCCAGGATGACCCGAGGAGGGTAGTGTATGGGCCCATCAAATCAACTTATCACGGACACTACGCGGCACGTACTGAACCCCTGCTGGACACTGAGGGGATGCAGGTTCCAGCCGTGACGCGCGCTCGATCTCTGTGTCCACCTCCCATACCACCGGTGCCATCAGACATGAAGCTGGAAGGATGGGAGTCGGCTCGATGGACCGCTCCTCGGTATCATAGAGGCGGGACAGCGCGTCGGCCTTCGTATTTTGGGAGCCTGGCCGATATGAAATCGTGAAACGAAAGCGGGTAAAGAACATGGCCCACCTAGCCTGACGCGGATTCAATCTCCTCGCTGCCCGGATATACTCGAGATTACGATGGTCAGTCCAGATGAGGAAAGGGTGCTTGGCCCCCTCAAGCCAATGTCTCCACACTTTCAGGGCCTTGACTACAGCTAACAACTCCCGGTCCCTCACGTCATAGTTCCGCTCCGCCGGACCGAGCTTCTTCGGGGAAAAAAGCGCAAGGGCGGAGCTTTGGTGGCGTGCCCGAGCGCTGTGATAGCATGGCTCCCACCCCAGCCTTGAACGTGTCCACCTCCACTATGAACGCCAAAGAGGGGCCCGGATGCGCCAGCACGGGTGCGTCGGTGAACAGCTCCTTCAGACGACTGAAAGCTCTGCCCGCCTCTGCTGACCATCGCAAACGCGCCAGCCCCCCCTTCAGCAGTGAAGTAATGGGAGCAGCCACCTGACCAAAACCCTGGACAAACCTCCGATAGTAATTGGCAAACCCTAAAAACCGCTGCACCTCCTTTACCGTGGTCGGAGTCGGCCAATTACGCACGGCTGTAACGCGGTCCCACTCCATCACCACCCCAGAGGTGGAAATGTGATAACCCAGGAAGGAAACGGCAGGTTTGGAGAACACACATTTCTCAGCCTTGACGTACAGGTTATGCTCCAGCAGTCGCCCAAGTACCCTACGTACCAGAGACACGTGCGCGGCGCGTGTGACAGAATAGATCAGTATGTCATCGATGTACACTACCACTCCCTGCCCGTGCAGGTCTCTGAGAATCTTGTCTACGAAAGATTGGAAAACGGCTGGAGCATTCTTTAACCCATACAGCATGACGAGGTACTCATAATGGCCCGATTTGGTACTGAATGCGGTCTTCCACTCATCCCCTCCCGGATACGCACAAGGTTATACGCACTCCTAAGGTCTAGTTTTGTGAAGAAACGCGCCCCGTGAAATGATTCCACCGCCGTGGCGATGAGAGGTAGCGGGTGACTAAAACCCACTGTGATTGAATTTAGACCTCTATAATCAATGCACGGGCGCAGACCTCCCTCCTTCTTCTTCACAAAAAAGAAGCTCGAGGAGACGGGTGACGTGGAGGGCCGAATGTACCCCTGTCCCAGAGATTCAGTGACGTATGTCTCCATAGCCACTGTCTCGTCCTGGGACAACGGGTACACGTGACTCCTTGGAAGTGCAGCGTTCTCCAGGAGGTTTATCGCAGTCCCCTCGTCGATGGGGTGGTAATTGGGTTGCCTTCTTCTTACAGAAGGCGATAGCCAAATCGGCATATTCAGAGGGAATGCGCACAGTGGAAACCTGGTCTGGACTCTACACATTTACATTTACATTTAAGTTATTTAGCAGACGCTCTTATCCAGAGCGACTTACAAATTGGTGCATTCACCTTATGATATCCGTTGTCGCACCGATGGAAACTCTTATGCACCTGCCTGAACACTCTGACCACCCCCGAAGAGTCCCCTGTCTCCATGAAATCAGCCAGGGGATCCCCAGCACCACCGGAAACGCAGGTGAATCAATAAGGAAGAGACTAATCCGCTCCTTATGATTCCCCTGCGTTACCATGTCCAATGGAACCGTGGCCTCCCTGACCAGCTCTGACCCAAATGGTCGGCTATCTAAGGCGTGCACGGGGAAAGGTTGGTCTAACGACACCAGGGGAATCCCTAGCCTTAACGCGAGCCCACGATCCATGAAGTTACCATCCATGAACCTCCTCCTCCGGTCCCCCTCGCTGCGGCCCCCCCTAACTCCATGGGGATGGGAGCAGGAGGGCCTGGAGGTGAAATCGACAGGGCCCGTTCTGGACGCCCGCGGGCAGCCAGCAGGTTGTCCAGTCGACTGGACATGTCGATTAGTTCATCGAGGGAGAGGGTGGTGTCCCGACACGCTAGCTCCCTGCGGACGTCCTCCCGGAGGCTACAACAATAGTGGTCCATCAAGGCCCTGTCTTTCCACCCCACCCCTACGGCCAAGGTCCGGAATTCCAGGGCAAAGTCCTGCGCGCTCCTCGTCTCCTGTCACAGGTGGAACAGCCGTTCACCCGCCGCTCGGCCCTCCGGTGGGTGGTCGAACACGGCCCGGAACCGGCGGGTGAACTCGGGGTAGTGATCCATCGCAGAGTCTGGGCCATTCCACACTGCATTGGCCCACTCCAGGGCTCGACCTGTCAAACAGGAGACGAGGACGCTCACGCTCTCCTCCCCCGAGGGAGTCGGACGAACAGTAGCAAGGTACAGCTCCAGCTGTAGGAAGAACCCCTGGCACCCAACCGCCGTCCCATCGTACTCCCTGGGGAGCGCTAGACGCAGGCCACCGGATCCGGACGCTGAAGAAGGGGTAGGTGGTGCTGGTGGAAGAGGCGCTGGGGGTGAGGTAGGAAAGGCCACTCCTCTCCCATCGGTCCATCCTCTCCATCATCTGGTCCATAGCCGAACCAATCCTGTGGAGAATGGTTGTATGATGGAGGACCCTTTCCTCCATCGATGGGAGAGGAGTTGTGGCTGCTCCTGCTGACTCCATAACAGGTGCGGGATTCTGTCACGGGTTATTAGGTGTGGAAGGTAGGAGTCAGGCACAGAAAGCAGAGGGTTCAATAATAGACTATTTATTTTCTCCGTAACAAAAACGGTCACGCCAAACACAGGGCGCAGCAACACTGACCCGCCCAAGCACACAGGGCAAAACCATCCGGAGAGAAAATACATCCAACACCGACAGTGAACACAAGATAATCCCGCACAAACCCCAGCGGGCCTAACAGGCTTACATAGACCAGAAATCAAGAAACACAAAAGAAACAGGTGCAACTAATAAGACTAAATCAACAGACAAGGGAAAAAGGGATCGGTGGCAGCTAGTAGGCCGGTGACGACGACCGCCGAGCGCCGCCCGAACAGGCAGGGGAGCCACCCTCGGCGGGAGTCGTGACATTTATACTGTTGGCGAGTAAAGTTTGTACATTTTTGGGAAGAGGCCTGGGTAGAATGGGGACAACATATTCTCCTCATGCTATTAGTGTTTATTATATGGTCATTATCTGAAATAGAATTGAATAGATGAGAGGGGCAGTAAGAACAAGGAAGGAATCCAACTTCACTACAGACTGTTCAAATAGATTGCTATTCATCAATACCACATCTCTCCTTTTATTTCTAGGGGCATCAGGTAGCTTAGTGGTTAGAGCATTGGGCCTGTAATTGAAAGGTTGCTAGATTGAATCCCTAAGCTGACAAGGTTAAATTTGTTCCTGTAAATAAGAATTTGTTCTTAACTGACTTGCCTAGTTAAAAAAAAATATCTCTCCCTGTTCCCTCTGTTAAAGTTCTGTCTATATCTAGCAATAATGTTATGTCACTGCAAGATCTAACTTCAGTGTCTTTCTATGACTCTCTATGGTGCATTGTCTGGTGTAATGCAGAATAAAATAGGGTTTTATGCTTGATGGTAGTGACATTACTAAAAACCTTCAGAGTCAAGTGAGTTAGTGAATGATGTTGAGATTTCAGAGAAGCTTTTTCCTGTGACCTACATACTGTAAGGTTGCATGCAGCAGAGAGTCACTCTGTGGTAAAACGCTACTCTACACTTCTCAGGCTCAGAGTGGTAAGGGGCTTCCTAAGAAATTGAGTAGGCTGACGCATTTAGAACTAGCCATACAGTATTTTGAAATGTGGGCGCAACCGCAGTTTACTTTCCCCAACAACGTGTTTACCAATGTTTGAGGTAATGTTTGATTGTAATTCAATTGAATTGTATATCTATATGAATTGTGGAAACATATAGATTATACTGTTGTTATTACCTAACATGACTGTAATCATAGCTGACCAAATTAATGATAAATAATAAGTAATAATAAAGAATCATACTTTGTTGGAGGGTTAAGGGGTTTATAAATCAATTCATAACCTAGATTACAAAATAACTTTTAGGGGACACATTTCAGTAAGAAAGGAGCTGAGAGCGCAGTTGACGATACCAAACATTGAGTTGAAGAGAAGATAACTGAAATAATAGGTTCAGCTGAGGGCCGTGCACAGACCTTTGATGAGGATACTTATTTTGCTAGAACCACTCCTGGGGTGGGTAGGAGGCTATATTAGCTAATCATCGCTAATGTAGGCTAGATTAATCAGCTAGTTAGCTAGGCTACGCTGTCAAAACAAGCTAACTCGTCTTTACTCGACTTGAATTTGTTCTGATACTGAAAGAGGCGAACTGTAGTTGCCCCCTTCCCTGTCCCTGACAGTGAGACGAGACAACACATTCTTTTCAAACTCACTGCCAGGCGCAGGTGCGAAGCTCCTGCATGCGAAGAGGAAGCTCGCGGTTGCAGAAGGGCTTTTTTCAAGACGGAAGGGCTTTTTTCAGAGGGGAATTTTTTCAAGACTAATTAGTGCATGGGAACTGATCTAGTTTGTTGGGCAATTCGTCTAATTTAAGTTACAAGATAGAAAAGAGACCAAAAAAAATGTTTAAAGCAACGACACCAATCTAAATGTCATGTTTTCATAGAAGGGGAAAGGGGGCAGGTGCTCCAGAACCTCAAAGGGCTCTATCTGTGCATGGCCTTATGTAAAGCTTTTTTATACACTGAACAAAAATATAAATGCAACATGTAAAGTGTTGTGTTGGTCCACTTGGTTTCATGAGCTGAAGTAAATGATCCCAGAAATGTTCCATAAGCACAAAAAGCTTATTTCATTCAAATCTTGTGCACAAATTTGTTTAAATCCCTGTTTGTGAGCATTTCCCCATTGCCAAGATAATCTATCCATCTGACAGGTGTGGCATATCAAGAAGCTGATTAAACAGCATGATCATTACACAGGTGCATCTTGTGCTGGGGACAATAAAAGGCCACTCTAAAATGTGCAGTTTTGTCACACAATACAATGCCACAGATGTCTCAAATCTTGAGGGAGCATGCAATTGGCATGCTGACAGCAGGAATGTCCGCCAGAGCTGTTGTCAGAGAATGTAATGTTCATTTCTCTACCATAAGCCATCTCCAATGTCGTTTTAGAGAATTTGGTTGAACGTCCAACCGGCCTCACAACCGCAGACTAACTCTATGGCGTCATGTGGGAGAGCGGTTTGCTGATGTCAACGTTGTGAACAGGGTGATCCATGGTGGTGGTGGGGTTATGGTATGGCATAAGCTATGGACAACGAACACAATTGCATTTTATCGATGGTAATCTGAGTGAACAAAAATACAGTGACAAAATTCTGAGGCCCATTTTTAAAGTTTCTGTGAGCAACAGATGCATATCTGTAATCCCAGCCATGTGAAATCCATAGATTAGGGTTTAATGAATGTATTTCAATTGGCTGATTTCCTCAAATGTACTGTAACTCAGTAAAAAAAAAGTGTGTAATTTCGATCTTGTCTCATCACTGCAACTCCCCAACCCAGGTCTGACGCCTCTAGCACTGCGATGCAATGCCTTAGACTGCTGCGCCACTCGGGAGGCCCAATATAAATTATTTTATACTCTTTGTTAGCTAACTCCTCTTCTAAAAATCCTCTCTTAGTGGACTATAGTAACTTGCATCAGTGTCCACCAGAATACATCAGCCTTACTGCCCTTTGGACTTGGTTAGCCTCTTCATTTACAATTTAGTCATTTGGGAGACACAGTAGTCAGTGCATACATTTTCATATTTTTTTGGAATACCAACTGAGCCACACGGGACCACGTGATGTCTTAGCATCAGCATGAGAACATTTTATATCAGTACATCTGCAGACCTTTTTATGTATTTTATGGGTCGTTCTGCCATAAAAACACAATTCTATTTTGTTTCAGCAGCCCGCAGTATAGAGTGCAGCATTGACACATGAAGGGGGCAAGACAGCATCGTGCTGTGGGAATTAATGGAAAAGGGGAGGGGCCTGTTGGGGTAGGTTCCTTGTTCCTTATTAAACATTAGCTTTTTGGTGAAATCAGCAATCAGACAATATCTTTCAGTAAATCAAAAACATTTATTAATGCAATTGCAGACAGAAGTTGACAACGGAAACATAGCACACATGTTTCCGAGTAAGTTCTGCAAAATAGGAAAGGATCCAAGTTGCTTTAATATGCTTGCGTCAATCCCTAGTGATGTAACTGCCTACGTCAACACCTTCTACTCATGAGACCAAGCCCATGCATATACATTTATACAAACTTGCAGGAGAGTCAATAGTTCCAGTGTTTTCTAAGGGCTCAGCAGTCATTTTCCACTCTCCACGTTGCTTTATAGTGGTATGTCTGACCTGTCTCTTGTCTCTTTCACTCCCCTGCAGGGTTCTGTGTCTATGAATCTTTTTTAGCCTTGAGGCGCTTTCTCACAGACACCCTGTTTTGATTGCAATAACTCACACATCTCTCAGACCGTTTCTTATAAGAAGCAGAGACTAGAAAATAACTGTGGAACAATAATAAACCTTATAATGCATATATATATTGTCAATCTGTAGTCTAGGACCCTATAGATGTAGTGGGGGAGGGGTCTTATAACCCTTCCCCTTCTATTAATACAACATAAGCATAATCAATTATTATAATACATCAAACATTTGGTGCAGTCCCTATCATGACCCCAAGGTGACCCCCCATCAGGCCCCCTTCTCTGCAGGGGACATGCAAGAGGGTTTTACGTAACTTAATATAAAAACAATCATAAAATTCAGTTAAAATTCAGGGCATACACATTAATATCAGTGCCCTCATTGTAACGTTCGTCGTCTGAGGATGAGGAATCATCGGTGTTCATGTTAATTTATTAAAAACAGAACACTAAACAAAATAACAAAGAGAATGAAATGAAACGAAACAGTCCTGTCTAGTACAGACACAAAGACAGAAAACAACTACCCACAAAACACAGGTGGGAAAAGGCTACCTAAGTATGGTTCTCAGAGACAACGATAGACAGCAGCCTCTGATTGAGAACCACACCCGGCCAAACACACAGAAATAGAAAACATAGAACACAAAATATAGAATGCCCACCCCAAAATGGAAGTTAAGGCTCTTAACCCAATCAAAAGACCACTCTGTGTATGAGTGTCACGCCCTGACCTTAGTTCCTTTTTTATGTCTCTATTTTGGTTTGGTCAGGGCGTGACACTCATACACAGAGTGGTCTTTTGATTGGGTTAAGAACCTTAACTTCCATTTTTCCACAGAAATTAAAAAGTAAAGGGTCAAAGTGTGTGTGAAAAATCCTGTAACATTGTTATAAAGCAAAACAAAGCTTTTGAGTTAGAGGTTCAACCAGCTTGTGATATTCCCGCTAACGCAGTCAGTGTCCCACTGCCGTTCAGTTCAACACGTTACCCTTTAAATTTGCACCGCTCTGTGGTTGGCATGAATCTGAACCACAGCCAACCCACAGTCAGTGACTTTCTGTCACTTGTATGTCAGTCACATTAAAGCTGGGACTTTATTGAAACAATAACAATGTGGGCACCCCTCCTCTGTTTTGGTTAAAAAAAAGCTGAGGAATGGGCCTCAAGGAATTCAAGCACTTTAAAATTCAAGATCTATGGATGCAGGGACTAACTATCCATTATATCAAAATTATAGTTTTAACCATGTTTTGCGGCTATATAGTGATTGTTTACATTTACACTGTTTACGAACACTGGAGTAAAACAAGCTTATTTTTTAGTTCTAATGGGGTATGACCATTGAACTTAGCTCATGAGGCATTTATAAGCTATATTATTTAGGAATCAATGAATATACTGTATATATTCTAAGTCTCAAAATGTAGGTAGCAAATAAGGATTCTAGCATTAAAACTAAAACATGCAATACAACCAAATTAAAATACATTTAAAATATGTATTTATCTTGCCAAATTGCATGAGATTACTATGGACACAATTTCCGCCATTATACAAAATAATTATCAGGTAGGGTAGACAGCTCTGTCCACATATTTAACTCTAGGGAGAGAGAGTTGTGAGACTCAGATCCCCCAACTCAATCCATTGCAAAGAAATGGGGAGGCAGGTTCACTCAAAATGCATCAAAAGGCTTTCATGGAAACTAACCAGCAACATCGTCATCACTTTTCAAACAGAATCTTTACGTTTTTCTATTTGCTTCACTTTTACCCGTCACTCTAAGAAAGGTGTGGGGACAGCTATAGGAGTGTGGTACTGTAACCAGGCTGTATCTAACCTGACCTCAGTGGCTGCTCAGTGGGTGGGGTTTCTGTCGCAGTGGAATGAGTAGCAATCTGAGTCAGGGGACTTTCGTGTGGAAATTCATCACCCACGTTAATCTTCCAGCAAGACAATAACCCCAAGCACTGATCAAAATCCACAAATAAATGGTTAATTGTCCATAAAATCAACATAGTGCAATGACCATCTCAGTCTTCGGACTTGAACCCCATTGAAAACCTGTAGTTTTAATTGTAAAGGGCAGTCCATAAGCGCAGACGAAGGATATCAAGGATCTGGAAAGATTATGTATGGAGGAATGGTCCCTCCCAATGTGTTCTCCAATCTCATAAAATATTTTAGAAAAAGGCTAAGTGTCATCATCCTCACAAGAGGAGGGTGCTGGAGTATTGAAAACAGGGGATCCTGTAACGATTCTCGTCCTGGGAAGATGAGGAGGAGGGGTCGGACCAACACGCAGCGTGGTAAGTGTCAATGTTAATATTTTAATATAACAGAACACGAAACAAAAATAACAACGAGAATGAAATAAAACGAAACAGTCTTGTCAGGTGAAACAACACAAAACAGAAAACAACTACCCATAAACACCAGGTGGGAAAAGGCTACCTAAGTATGGTTCTCAATCAGAGACAACGATAGACAGCTACCTCTGATTGGGAACCATACCAGGCCAAACACATAGAAATACAAAACATAGAACAAAAACATAGAATGCCCACCCCAACTCACGCCCTGACCAAACCAAAATAGAGACATAAAAAAGGAACTAAGGTCAGGGCGTGACAGATCCAATAATTTTGACCCCTATCTTTTTATTTAATTTTTTGTTATTACTTATTTTATTACTTCTTTCTCTGAGAAAAGTTATTAGTATAAAAGCATACAATATAGCTCAGTATTTGTATTATTTGTTTTATACCGTATTTTTTGCTCATCTTTATCAAGGGATCCAATAATTCCAGACCCCACTGTATATGAATGGTTGAAACATATAAATTACTTTTGTTATTACCTAACATGACTGTAAAGAACAAGTAGTAAAAAGAGCTTTACTTTGTTGGAGGGTTAAGGGGTTTATAAATCTATTCATAACCTAGATTACAAAGTAACTTTTAGGGGACACATTTCAGTAGGAAAGGAGCTGAGAGCTCACTTGACAATACCACACATTGAGTTGAAGAGGAGATGATAACTGAAATAAAATGTTCAGCTGAGGGCTGTGCACAAACCTTTGATGGGGATACTTCTTTGCTAGAACCACTCCTGGGGTGGGTAGGAGGCTATATCAACTTATCATCACTAATGTAGGCTAGATGATCAGCTCGTTAGCTAGGCTAAATAGCTATGCTGTCAACTTGGGTAAGATAGCATAGTGCTATGGGAATTAAGAAACTGTGTACAACGCAACTCCAATTTGAATCAATGAAACCCATTGATTTAAAAAAAACTGTCTAACACTGGTTCACGCAGAGGTAGCCTGTGTAAAGTTGGGTTAATAAACCGTGAATTCGTAAACGCAATCCTCTGTCTGGACAATTGTTCCTTTATGATCTAGTCAGGTCATTACACTATTGCTATTTGGTCCATTATTATTTAAGGGGTAATGCCCGAGAAGCGGGTGTTGCTCTTCAAGTGCCAGAAAACCGTGCAATATGTCCTCCAAACACTGGCATTATTCCCGGGCATTATCACTTTTATACAACGGTTTACCAACATATTCAAATAATAATTTATTCATACGATTTCATCCTTCCACAATATATGGTCCCGACCAAATCTAGGGTTGCTCCCCAAGCCGGCTGGTCATTCGTTCTATCTGTTCGGTTGCCAGAGAGCGACCCAGTCATTCAGTATTTTTGTTCTGTATCTATGGACGTGACCCAGTCTTTCATTCTAAATGTTTCATTGCCATACTGGCTGGTATTGTTCTTATCCCTTGCTTGCTAGCTAGCCAACTACGGCTAATTTACAGTCACGTTAAAAAAAACAGAAGAACAGCAAAGTAGCTGCATTTGCGTTTGTTTAAGCTGTTTTCTAGTGACATTTATTTGGATACATCCATAACAATAAGCTAATGATGCATGATTTCGCCTGGTATAGAAAATGTGCTCTCTCATTACAACACTGTTGTTCAGGGCAGCTAGCCAACAACACAACTAACACAATCACTTCAAACTGAAGCTGGAAAGACAGCAAACCAGCAGCACTTTGTTTAGTTTGACCTTTTTTCTATTGATATTTCTTTGTATATTTCAAAAGAAATTATGCTGATTCATGATTTCGACTGTGAAAAGTGGCATGCCTGTCTGTCTCATCCAGACACCTTCATTATTATAGGACAGCTGAAGATTGAATTTGAATATTGAAACAATGTTGTAAATGTCAGAGAGGCAGACAGCAAGGTTTATACAAATCTCCTCTGTTGAAAAATAAATGTTAGTCTAAAAGAAATGTGAGATAATGTCTAGATGCTTTTTACAGTGGAGGTCAAGTTTATACATTGCTGGCTGGGCTGATGAGACAGTGGATTAAGCAGTTAGATGGAACAGAGTAAATGGGCATTTTAATGTCATAGATTTAGCCGATGATAACTTGTGGAATAGACACTGGCTGGAATGCGTTCAGGATTAGACCCACCTGTTGTATAATGCACTGCACACAATGTTCTGTCATTCATATTTCACTGCACACAATTTCCTATACATTGTGTCACAGTAAAAGGGAGTCAATTTCCCTCAGGAGTTTACACCCCCAAGGTCGTCATTGCTATTATTGTGGCCCTATAAGGCTGCGTTTAGACAGGCAGCCCAATTATGATGCTTTTAACAGGTCTGAAAAATATCTGATGTGAAAGTTCTAATGTGATTGGTCAAAAGACCAATTAGTGGAAAAAATATCCGAATTGGGCTGCCTGTCTAAATGTAGCCTAAGAGTGGGAAATCAACTTAAATCCAAATATTTTCATATTAGATTGAGGTTTTATTTACACAAATACATGTGCAACAACGGAGCACTTTGGCAGTTTACAATAAAACTGAATTGCAGTGCAGCTCACATAGATATAAAAAAATTTACATGATTCAAAGAGGAACACATTAATAAAAACAGTTAACTTTGAATAACAACCTCATCTAGTGTCCGTTTAAAAGCCTAACTAATGATGTAATTGGGCTTTTTTTCTCAGGTCCATGCTCCATGAGTCGCTGATGAGCATGAATGCAAAATTAAGGTAATTTGTAGTGTTGATGCTACTTTTAAATACCTAGAACTTATTTTATAGAGGATAGATTTAAAAAATGAAACCCATTTAAAGGGATACTTCTGGATTTTAGCAATGAAGCCCTTTATCTACTTCAAGTTTGAAGTTTTAATGCCATAGTGAAATTCCTTTCTTGCAAACTCAAAAACCAACAATGCAATAATCAATAACAATGTATTACTAGAAAAAAGAAGACGAGAAATAAAAATAAGAAATATGAAATACACAATAAAGTCATTAAGTAAGAATATATTGTGGTATCCCAGGTCTACCACGGGGGATGATAATAGAGGGGAGGTACATGAGGCGACGTTGGCTCCCTCTGCTGGGAATACGGGAGCTGGGCACACAGACACAGAGCTCTAAGTGGAGGTAATTAGAGGAAAGTGCCAACCAGCCGTGGAGGCCAAATAAAAGGAGCACGGTGACACACCGTGGGTGAGAACAGGGGAGAGACCAACACCAAGCCACAGTAGAGAAGAAGG